>NC_140073.1:91287263-91529544 GCF_964194135.1 Talpa europaea
ATGAGCATCTCTACTGGAAGGAAACACGGGGACTTGGAAACAAGTAGGAGGAACACTGCCCCCTGGCAGGTGACAATAGCTGGACCATGGATTGATCAGTAGGAATTAGCCTGGAAGTGGGGTGGGGGGTGGGGATGATTGAAAGTGTGTTGGAGCCTGCTTCTGCCTATTAGAATTTGGATTATGCACTGACTCTCCTTCCAGCTCCATTTTCAGTGACAGCATGTTAATATCCTGAAATGAGTTATGTTGGGAATATTTGCACCATAGAAATCAGGCAGACATGATTCATCAAGGCTATTTTTTAACACCTGATGAGCCAGTTGGTAAACATTTACCAAAACACCATTGCTTGCAGTTGATAACTTGTCAGTCTAGGAGAAACTGCCAGAAGGTCAGCATGGCCTCTGATAATGAGTTTGGTTAGTTGTGACAGGTGTGGCTGGGTGGGTTACAGGAGTCAGGACAATGAAATGCCTCAGTATCATGCAAAGTAATATGGGAGTGAGATTATCATACTTTAATTAGATACAGACCAAGAAGCAGCCCAAAACCCCTTAACTCCAACACTCTAAAGGGGTTCAACCATCCATGCATATGAAGGCAAAACATATTTAGTGTAAAAGAACTCTACATAGGACTAGTGCACAGAGAAAAGAGGAAGAAAGGACAATATTTCACAACAGAACACCCAAAGTTTCCCATCCTCTTGTGGGTTAGTGCCCAGCCAAACAAGGTTGGCTGGAAGTAGACCACTGAGGCCTGAATGCTTGCCACAAGTCTAAGGCACCTTCTGCCAGGGAGCCATAGGAAGGTGAGGAAAGGAACCAGGCACGTTTGAGATGAAAGGTGCAAAATTAAAGTACAAATCAAGTTAAAGGTTGTCATTGTTAGCTTCCCCACATGCCTCTTCCAAGTATATCTCTGTGAGTCTCAATTTCCCTATCGCCTCCAAGTCCCTCAAATCCCTGATATAAGTCCAAGGCTAAGAAGCAAGCAGGGTTTTTTTTTTTTTTTTTTCATGTTTCTCTCTTGAACCCACCTTCCTTCTGTGTTATATAGCTTCACCTGGCCACTCAGCTCCCACCTCCTAGGCAACTGTGTGTAAAAGGTGGGGAGGAAAATGGTGCCTCCCCCTTGTGTGAGACGCCTGTTACATTGCCAAGATACTTGCTATGAACATCTGTTGTTTAGGCTGGCCCAGTATCCATTTCTCTTTCTTCTGGTAAAATCAGCCCTCCATCTAATTGGGGGCAACAGACTAGATGAAGAGACATAGGTCATGGCAGCCCTTGAGGACGCAGGGAGCAAGCTCTCATCTTCCAAATGCGGCCCCTTATAATCTCACATTTGTGCTGTGTTGATTAGGTGGGGAATTTGAAATGGAAGGTCTTGCAGTTTCAGCTACAGCAGTGCTTAGCAAAATGTGGTGCTTGCACCGCTCACATCACAATCACTCAGCATAGTTGTTTTCGAAGATGAATCCTGGGCTCTATCCCAGAAATGCTCAATCAGGGTACCCGCCAAGAATCTACATTTTTAACGAAACAGGCTTATTGTTAGGTACAAAGCTGGGGGTCTAAAGATTATGTAGTATTTTTTTTTCTTTCATGCATTCATTTTTATTATTTTAGTTTTTTAAACATTTATTTATTTATACAAGAACCGGGGTACAGGCCAGATGTGCGGGAGGGTGAGAGGATTCACCAGAGACAGAGTGGGGAGCAGAACAGGCAGGCTGATGAAATACACTGCTGAGGGGAGACAGGAGAGATCCACCGCACCATGTGGGATTCTCACTGCCGGCCAGGATCGAACCCGCGCTGCAGAGGCCGCGGACAGCTTCACAGTGCAGCGCTCAACTACCTGCGCCACCAGGGAGGCCCTGCATTCATTTTTAAGATGATTGATTTATTAATTCATATGTTTAACAGCTATTAGGCATTGGGGAATAAAGCCATGAATAAATTAGCCAAGTCATTGCCTCCAGGAGTTTTATAGTCTGGGGGGGCAGGAGGAATGAGAGGTAATACATTCTTTTTTTTTTTTTTAAATGCAATTTCAAATAATAAGAACTATGGAAGAAATAAAGCAAGTGATAGAGAGTTCGGAGCAAGTGGCTCAGTGTTTTCTTTAGATTGGATGGTCAAGAAAATCTCCAGGAGGAGGCAATATTGCAATTGTGATGGTTGTTCTGTGGTATTTTTTTTCCCCTAAGAATTCTTATTCAGGATAAAACACACACATATACATACACATGAACTTTAGTCTTGTAAACAAATCAAATGAAAAGAATATAACATAAGTTTAAATTAAGAGGATTTTTTAAAAAGATTTATTTATTTACACAAGAACCGGGGTACAGGCCAGATGCGCGGGAGGGTGAGAGGATTCACCAGAGACAGAGCGGGGAGCAGAACAGGCAGACTGATGAAACACACTGCTGAGGGGAGCAGCAGGCGAGACAGGGGAGGTCTGTCGCGCCATGTGGGACCCTCGCCAGCCGGCTGGGATCGAACCCACGCTTCAGAGGCTGCGGACAGCTTCACAGCGCGGTGCTCAGCCACCTGAACCTAAATCAAGAAGAGGCCCTAAATCAAGAAGATTTTTATCTGAGTACTCATGTTTATTTTCAACATCAGTCACGGTCCCCTCCAGTGTCCGCAGGAACTATCCCTCCACTGCCCCCAGGCTAGAAACTGGGCCATGTGAACCACTCTATGCTATTCTTAGGTTCCAAATGGCTACACCCAAGGCAATCAATTCTTAGGGTAGCCAGCAGTGTAGGAAAAGGTGAGATAAGCCATCAGATTCTCTTCCAGAACCTGCAATAAGGAAACACTTGGTGAATGATGCAGAAAGAAAAAGCTGAGGTCAAAACAGTATGCTGAGAGAAAGTGGAAGTCATTCTTGTGTCCATGTGCAGCCAGAGAAGTTAGGGAAAACAGAAACTATGAGTAAGATAAGGAAGTTAAAACTCTGAGAAAGCAGAAATAGTGAGATGGAGATGCAGACCCACAGAGTTGCAAATGGCACATGAATGGCCGGTCACCTTTGTGAGGTGGGACAAGTCTGTTTTCTCCTTTTTATCTGACTTTACTCCAATTCATCTTCCTCTCACTAAGGTATTTGTTCTCCTGTGTTCCCACTTTTTAAAAATCACCACCAGCAGCAGTGGAAGCTCTGCTCCCAGAATAATTTTTTTGTTTTGTTTTGAGGTAACTTTAGCAGATCTGTCACTGAAAACTATTTATAGTCTTATTTTGAATGATGTAATTATAGCGTGATTGTGGCTAAATACACACACACACACACACAAACACACACATTCACACAGCTTTTTTTTTGTTCCTGCTTCCTGAATGTGAAGGAAGTGAGAAGGCCATATTCTTACTCATTTAGATATAACACATCCCTCCCAAAAGGTCATGACTGTTGAGTGCCCCTGGCCTTCTTGCTTACTCTTCTGCAAAGAGACAGGCTTCTCTCAGGGGTCTGCTTTAAGATTTGGATTTTATTGATCCCAAATAACAAAAACACTTGGAAGTAACTCCCCTCCTTTCTGAATTTAATCTTATTCTGATGAGCCCTTATCAGTGACCAGTCAGTTGTTCGCTAAAAATAGTTTCTGAAAAGGCTTAAGAATTGACTCTTTCCCTAAATAGAGAGAAACAGAATGTATAAATGGAAAATGCATCTGATATTAGGGCCTATCACTGGTCTCTTTGAGGAATATGAAAAAGAAATGTTTCGGAGCAGCAGATACTTAGCTCTGAAAATTAGCCAGTAAGGAGCTACTTGGATAATGTTGAATTTTTTTTTCACAACCCCCCCTTTGAAATAAACCAGACAGAGGTTCCTTTCACTTCCATGAGAGTTTTCAGCAAAAGGAGAAAGGAGGACTTTATAAGCTCGAAAGAGCTTCAGAGGCCATTCATAGCCTCCCTAGCATTCTCTGCCATTTCCCAGGCTGAAGGCCCTGAATGTGGCTTCTCACTATGGTCATTGTCCCTCGTGGGCACTGGCCTGGCAGCTGAGCTCTCTGAAGGTTTCGCCTTTGGGATATGGGAAGAAGTTACCATCAGACCGGTTTATAGTCTGTGCAGAGAAAAAGATGAGCCAGGAACTGTGGCGGTGGGGAGAATGAAGAATGTAGGCCTATTTTCAGTCCTCCTGAATCACACTTCCTACCTCTTGTGCCGAGAACTCCTATAGTGAGCCCAGAAAGTACCCTACTGTGGGGGACCTAGAGAAACCATCCAGACCAGCAGAGATTTCTCTGTCTCCCTGCAAGCTGCCTCCAGGAATAGAACCTATATTGCCCACTTCTTCAAAATCTCCTCCCTGCTCTATTGCTGCTAACATTCCACTAACTTGGTGATAAGAATTCCCAGTCTTGGGCCTCCCTAGTGGTGCAAGGGGTTAAACACCCCACTATGGGGCAATCCGCAGCCTCTGAAGCATGAGTACGATCCCTGGCTGGCCAGGGAGCAACCCACATGGGGAGGCAGACCTCTCCTGTCTCGCCCGCTGATCCCCTCAGCAGTGTGTTTTGGTCTATCTGCCTGTTTTGTTCCCCTGGCTGTCTCTGGTGGATCCTCTCAACTCCTGCATCTCTGGCCTGTATACCAGCTCTTGTATGCGTAAATGAATAAATCTTAAAAAAAAAAAAAAAGAATTCCCAGTCTTCGGGGTGGGAGTGGGTCATAAGCAGATTCTAATGACAGCCAGATAATGCCAACTATCACACTCTAGTTCACTATTTCTTCTCCTGGAAAAGCCTTGTTCTCTTATTTCTTGTTTTCTCACACATACCATGACACATTTTTTTTTTTCAAATTGTGTTTGAAATGGTTATAGGTACAGCTTCCAGAGAACCCTACCACCATATCCAGTGATTCCTTAGCACCTCTGTCATATTTGCCAACTATGAATAAATTTCCCAGATAGCCTTTCTTTAAGCATCTAAAATAACTCAAGAGAAAATAATCCTAAGAATAATCCTAGAAGGATTCTAGTGATATTGTGCCTCGAGAAGTACCCCATGAGTGGGATCTCAAGATGAATGAGTCCCTTTAAGGAGTCAAAGTGATGTCTATCCATGTTTGATTCAATTATGTGGCCAAACAATTCCACACAGATAGAGGCGGAAGTCCCCGGACCCCATAAGATCTCCTCTCCTCTTCCATACTGCCTTATTCTCACTATTATATATGGTCCCTCTTATTCTGAGCCCTGTCTTCTTTGAGATTAGAGCCCAGATGGACTTTAGGTAACTGTAGATTATTTAGGAAACTTTGAAAAATAGCTGCACTTGTAATATATTACCCTCACTGTGTTATATAGGAAGCTTTCTTAGGTTTCACATGATAGAAAAATATAATTGTGGTTTAAGCAATTTTTATTGGTGAGAAGCAAGTACAGGGTTCAATCACGCTATTGACACAGCCATGCACACTCTACTCTTCCTCTCAGACATCTTCAGGGAGCCATTTTTCTCCTGCCTGCCTATTGCCTTCTGTTCACATAGCAGTAGATCCTCATACCAAAGTGGATGGACAGTGGATGTTTTATGATCTGAGAAAGGAAGCCAGAACTCAGTTCTATGCCCACCAATAGACCTATCCTTGGCAGAGGACATTCATATTACCATGGCAGACCAGAGCAATGATAATCCATCCCTGGAGCTAACTTAGGTTTGGGCCCTGCTTTCCAAGAGCCAAGAATCTAGTTGTGTGATGAAAGAAGAGAGGCAAAGGCAGGGTGGATGGTCCTTGGGGAGGAAGCCAATCGTGTCTGCCATATCCATTCAGTCTACCAATGCCTGGAGTCACAGTTTTCTTCTTGGTGTTTTAACTCAGCAGAGTTTCTGCCCTGTGAAAGAAAATCCATGACATGTCCAAGACATTTATAGTGAGGAAATAGTTAGTTCATCACAATATTTTAGAATGATACCACAGAGGAAATTGAAAAGCAAAAAAAAAAAAAAATTATTAGATACAGTACTGATGTGCTTGTAAATTGTTAGCCAACAGCTGAAGAGGAACCCTGATTTATTGTTGGATGTTTTCCATAATGTAAAACTCTTACCATGGTTGGATTCAAGCTATTCATGGTTTTGCAATTAGCAAGCAAAGTTCCTGAAAATGTAATAGTCTGTTCTTATGCTCTCATTCGAGTTAACTCAAGAATAAAGCTAACCTATACTAACCATATTCTCTCTCTACTCAATTGTGCTGTCCATGTTTGCCTGTGTAATATCTCCATTAACCTAGCACTTATACTGCATTGTGAAGTAGTTATTATTGCATTCCGCATCGCATTTCACTTAGTCCTCAAAGATGTTAAGTGTGTTCTGAATTTTCTAACTCTAGCCATTAACAGGAGGCCTATGAAAGCTTAAGGCTAGGACTCTCCAGATGCTGGCACTTTTACCCAGGTACCAAACAAATACTTATTACTAGAACTGGGCACATTGCCATCTCATAATGCCCTTGGACTAATAAAGAGAGAGAGACAAGCTGAAAGTTTCTGGAAGCCTTTATTCTTGTTTTGAACAAAAGAAAAAAGAAAAATGTAAAGATCTCATCAGAAACAACCAAACAGAATACCTTCTGTTCTCATTGTGAATGTTCTACATTTGGGAGAAAGGTTAGGTTCCTTCTCGTTTTTTGTAACATCAAAAAGAAATTTTTCTAAAAGCACTCATATTGGCATTCATTTCTACCTTTCACTTTGCACCAAGCAACAAACTTGTGGCTTGAATGTATGGGCAGCTTTTACAACTGGTCTGTTTCCTGATTATGGAAACAACCCCGGTGTTTCTGTGAGCCGCAACATTCACTTTTCCTTTTGCCCACCTCACAGTGAGATGCAGCTGGGGAAATGTGAAATGGGGAAATGTTCCATAACGGTGAAATGCTTTTGAAAATGTAAGGCACCATTGTTTTTGTTTTAATTAGCTGCCTTGGTTTGGGCTGAGTTTTCTCCAGTCAATGAGCTTTTCCTCACAAGCAGAAAAACATTCCAGCTCCCACTCCCCTTTTTCTGAATGGCTCATATTTCATAATCTTCCCCTCCTGCCTATTGACCCAGCAGGTTGGGAAAATTCTCTTAATTGCAATTCTTCAATTGGGGTCCGTGTCGTCCTCTACAGGGTTGGGTACATGAGGCAGCAGCTCATGCAACTTCTGCAATTTTACAGCTATGTCTCCTCAATGCTCTGCCTCCACTGGCCACACCCCCTCGTAATGTCACAGACTCACAGACCTGGGGCTAGAGCAGTTTTGGTGCAAGCCTCATCACAGGGTTGGGAGCAGTACTGCCCAGGAGTGATCAGCCAGGGAAGATGCCCAAAGGACAGAAAATCTTGTTTTCTCTGAAAACAAATGGCATCAATGTGATAAATATGGCCTGTTTCACCCACCCACTTCACCCAGATCCTACCTGGATTACTCCCTCTCCAAGATCCTTTGCCCTGGAGTCAGTCTCGTGAACACAGTGTCCTGGGCTTTTCAATTTACACAGGAGATTTAAGAGGTGGATTCTGCCTTTGACTGTTGCTTCATCGTGAACAACCCACTCACCTCTTTCAGAGAACAACTCTATGACTGCAACACCCTTTAAAGGAATGATTATGCTCTTCACTTTTAAAATAAAGCCCACTGTCCCAAATAAGTAATAATCTTTCAAAGTTATCCTCTCTAAGATGTCATCAGCATTTATTAATTACCCACCGAACACTGCCATAAGGATTTTGGAGAGAGAAAGAAAAGCTGGAGTGAAGCTGACCCAAAGTGGGATTCAAATCAATAGGTGGAAAGCAACCAAATTTGTGTTAAAATATAAATTCTGGTTGCAAATAAGATATCTCCTCCCTGATTGACTCTTGCATTTCCCCTCAAAAGCACTTATTTCTGTGTTCTCCAAAAAGTAGGAATTAGAAGAAGCCAGAGGCATGTGGCAACCATCACGACTATTCTTGAAGCATACTTTAGGCAAAGAAAACCAGATTTTAGAATCAGCACCACTATAATATAATGTTTGTGTCCAGACACTTTACAACAATAACAACAAAATGCTTATCTTGTCTATAAGCGTGCCTCTCCTGTCCCACGTTCTTTCTCATCTGGTGGATTTGGAGCCATTTTCCTTTCAGGCTTAAACTGCTTTACAAGTGTATTGTCTGGTCACATCATACTGGAAGATAATGCCAGAGTGTTGCAGAAGGTCTTGGGAAGTTTTGTAGCAGGTAATTGATATAGCTGTTCTCAGAGAGTGGGCTGCAGAAAACTGGGAGACTGCAAGACACTTTTGGGGAATTAGAAAGGTTAAAACTATTTCCACGATATTACTTAGATGCTATTTGCCTGTGCTGCTGTATTGACATTTGCACAAATGGCGTGAAGACAATAGCAAGCAAGCTTGCTGGTGCCTTTACACAAGTGAAGTGGCCACCCCAGGCGGTAGGCATATTCTTTACTGCCACAAGCTCACAGGAAAAGGAGGAAGGAAAGGAGGGAGGGGGATGGAAGATCAATTTCAGTTAAAATTTCCTTGGTAGGTCAGCAAAAATTATTAACTTCATTCAGTCTTGACCCTTGAGTGTATGTCTTTAATATTCTGTCTGACACCATGGACAGTAAGCATAAAGGACTCTGTGCCAAAGTATAATGTAGTTCAAAGAAAAACATTGGGTGATTGCTTTGTGAGCGAACCCATCATTTTTTTTTCATGGTTACCTTGTAGGCCTTTTCTTGAAAATGGGCCCATCACTACTGAGGAAAATACCTAATCATATTTGTTGTCAATGATAAAATACAAGCATTCAAAATATTACTTAAATTACTAATTTTGGAAAACTTGTATTTGCCACCATAAACTTGGAAGCTTCTCAATACCAAACACTTTTCTGACAATATCTGTAGTGATACTATTAAAATGTTTAATTTTTTATGCTGTATAAAAAATGTGTGGATATTTGGAATATGTGCATACTCAGGAACAATATTCTCTAAGTGACTAAATATATGATATTACAAAACCATGCCTGTGTCCATTCAAAGGACAAGGTAGCAGAATGGATGTTAATGGAAGAAAGATATTGTTTGATATGGTTTCATATTTCACATTGAACTGATATTTAAGAAACTACCAGTTGTTGAATTTTAGTATATCTGGCACATATCAGAAAATATATCATTTATATTTACAATTTGCTGAAAAAGTTATTAATATGCTTTTTCCTTTTCCTACCACTTATCTGGGTGACACTGAATTTTTTTCCCATATACTTCAACCAAAACAGGATATCAAAAGAAAGTCCATTTTTAGGTGATATAATACAAAAATATTTTTCATGTTTCTTAGTTTTAATTTTCAGCATGGTAAGTATTGATAGGTATAATCCTTATTATAAAAGTTCTTTGAGGATCCTCAATACTTTTTTTAAAAAATAAAAAAATCTTAAGACCAAAAAGTTTAGGATACTGGACTAAACTAGACATATTGGAAATCTAATTAGAAATCAATGAAACTAATCTTGAACAGATGTGTTAGAATTTATGCAAACCAACTGAGTCATTCCCTGTAGATGCTGCTGCAGATCCCTGCCATTGGGTGATTATTAGAACCGCTCTTCTGCAGCTTCTGTAGGACAGAGACAGTCTTACTGCTTTATAATCACCAGGCATTTGAACAAAAGTCCTTTATTTTGGATTTGGATACAAAATGTATCCAAATGGACTCCACACATGTTCCTCTAGCCTCTTGCAGCCCCAGGTTCTCTTAAGTGTCACAGTTGCTGCCACTGCTTTTCATGCAGATAGAGTCGTGTCATCCAAACATGGATGATATTATAACCCTCCCCGCCTGTAGTCCATTACATGAGACTCAGAGCCTTCTGGGCACTCCTTGCAGACGCAGACTCCATGTTTGCAAGTGTCCATTGCTTCATTCCCCCCATTGTGTCTCATAAGAGACTTTCCTACCATGTTAATTTCATCACTACACATCATTATCCTTCAATTATACTAAAAGAATATTATTTAAAAACTCCCATCCCCTTGAACTACTTTGCTTCTTAGATGCTTCAGGTCAATGTTTCATACCTATTTTGCCTCTGAATTTTCTTTTTTTTTTTTAAAAGATGTATTTATTTATGCATACAGCAGCTGGGGTACAGGCCAGAGATGTGGGGGTGGTGAGAGGATTCACCAGAGACAGAATGGGGAACAGAACAGGCAGGCTTACTGAAATACACTGCTGTGGAAAGCAGAGGGCAGGACAGGAGAGGTCTGCTGCGCCATGTGGGTTGCTCTCTGGCCGGCCGGGGATGGAACTCGTGCTGCAGAGGCTGTGGACTGCTTCATAGTGCAGTGCTTAACCCCTTATGCCACCAGGGAGGCCCCACCTCTGAATTTTCTTAAATTTAGCAGTTGAGGGCAATACCCAGTCTCTGCATCCCTATTCTCTCTTTTGCACATAATTGATTTAGGAGGTACCTAATATGAATCAGATGTTATGCTAAGGACAGAGTATAGAAGGGTGAGCAAAACAGATCCAAGTTTCATGGATTTTTTAGCCTAGGATCTTTTTTCTTAGGGGGAAAATAATAAGCAGTAAGCATGCTAATAAACGTATAATTGCAAACCTTGATGTATACCACATTGTATAGGAATGATCTACAATGTTATAAGAACAGGTAATGAGCATTTGGTTTACTGTGAAGGGTCAAGGGAGGCTGTGGCAACATTTAGTTAAAATCTGAGGAATGAACAGGGATAATCACATCAGTGATTATCAAGTAGGGGTAAGTTTGCCCCCCAGAGGGACGTTAGCAATGTCTGGTTGTCACAATTAGGGTGAGGGTGAGGGTACTGCTGGCATCCAGTAGGTAGACGTCAGGGATGAGACTAAACACCCTCAGATGCATTAGAAAGCCCCTAAATCAAAATATTTGTTGTACCAATGTTGGAAAAACTCACCAAAGTAAATGAACCAGGTAAATGCTAAAAAGAGAGAACAGGTGCAAAGACCTACCTTGCACTGAGCCTGGCACAGAGAAGTCATCCAATATTGAGCAGAATTTCTAATTTAAATTGATTGGCATATCACCTCTATTTTTCTTTTCTGTCACTACTTCTGTTCAGTAAAATTCTGTTTTATAAGGCAGCGGTAGGAATGAATATGACAAAACCATTTTTCTCCAAAGTGTGTATGTAACTGAAAGGTTGGTTCAAGGAAGAGAATGAAATATAGTTGACGGATGTAAGGATTTTTTTTTTTCCATTTTAGACTGCTTAAAAATAGAAAATGACCCCTTCATCATTACCAGTAATATTAAACCCTAAGCGGACATTTATGGTTGGTATCCCCATATGGTGATATGAATTGAGCTGAAATGGAAATTACAGTTTTTAGGGACTAAATAGAACGGGGGATATGTGAGAGGGTGAAAAGGAACTAAGATCTGTGGGTAATATCCAGAGTCAAGGACTATGGTAACATTACTCATTCATCTAACAGTTATTCATGGATTTCACTTATCCCCAATGTCAGGGCATGGAAAAATAAAAGACTGAGGATCGAGTGAAGAGACAGATGAGCAAACAAACAGTGATAGCACTGTATGAATAATGCCCAATAGAGTTAATTTTGCATGAAGTGCTGAGAGAAGGCCTGCATCACTGATGGGGGGAGAGAGGGAGTGGGAGGCCTATCCCTGTGAAGATGTCTTCACTGAAAGGGACTGACAGACAAAAGACTTGAAAGTAGAATATGGGAGTGCTGAACAGAATGTTCAGTGAGTAGCATATGAAAAACCAATTATAATGGTGCTGCTTAAAGTGCAGTGGGTGTGTGGTGTGATTTACAGGGTATGAGTGGTAGGCTAAGAAAGTAAGGGATCGGGAGAAGTGGTGGGGGGCAGTCATAGAGGGCTCTATGCCCTTGCTAAGAAAGCAAAGGAAAAGCATAAACAACTTGTCTTTCCTTTGCCTTAAAAAATGTCTACACTGGGGCCTCCCTGGGGCGCAAGGGGCTAGCACAGCACTATGAAGCAGTCCGCAGCCTCTGCAGCACTAGTTCTATCCCCAGCTGGCCCAGGAACAACCCACATGGCGAAGCAGACCTCTCCTGACTCGCCCCCTGCTCTCTCAGCAGTGTATTTCAGTCAGTCTGCCTGTTCTGTTCCCCACTCTCTCTTGTGAATCCTCTTACCCCCCATACATTTTGCCTGTACCCCAGTTCTTGTATGCATAAATAAATGAATCGTTAAAAAATATATATGCATTCCTTAAAAAAAAAAAAAGTCCACTCTGGAACTATTGTGGAGGCTTCGTGGGAAACAGACAAGATTGGACAAGAGCATCTAGTTAGGAAACCACTGGAATTAGGAAATCAGTAGGAGTCCAGACAAAAGTATTTGATCTTGGAGAAATGGTGTCTCAATTGAGAGCAGTTAATGGGTGGGCCACAGGAATGAAGCGGTCACCATCAACAAGGAATTCTTTTTATCTTTATTTTGAGTGGTTTTAATTTTTCAAATAATCCAATTTTAATGAGAAACAAAACATTCACCGTAAAATAAAAATCAACAGAAATTTTAGAGCCAAATGCAATTAAACTTTACTGCAGAGTCTTTGAGAGATTGTCATGTATAAATATACCCATCCTTAACTAATTTAAGTTGTTTTCACTTATGTAAGGAGGGAATTCCTTTCAATGTGAAGTGAGAAGTGGCTTCTAGGCCGCAGCACTGAGTCTTATCCAGAGGAATCAGTGAAGCAGGGTGGGATGACCTAGCGTGACCTGAGACTTGTGAGAACAAGAAATTTAAAATGGTGGCCCCAAGAGGGGGGCGGAGCAACATGGCGGCGAGGAGACGCTGCGAGTAAGATCTCCCATTAAAAAAAGTTAATAGGGAGGAAAAGCGGCAGGTCCCAGTGAGAACTGGGACACGGAAGATAAACGGACGACTCCAGCAAACTGCCCGAAGAAGAAAGTGGCCATAAAAGAGGACCAGAAGGGAGGAAAGCACAGAACCCTGCTCCCCTCCCCCACCCACAAAGTCGGCACTCTCCGACCGGCAGAGAGGAGGGAAACAACAAACCAAAACGGCCAACAAGAACAAACTATGCAGCAAGCGGGACTGTGAGTGGAAAGGAACTATTTCAGCCACCACACCCCGTAAACGGGAGCTGTGGAGAACCCTGCAGGATCCGCCGCGGAGGTGAGCTCCAGGCGCCATTAAAGAGAGACCCTGCCCCCCAGGAGGAGACCAGCACCAGCACACAGCCCCGGGCCGCCCGATGACTCCTGGAGGAACCAGAGGGGAGCAGAGAAGCCCACCCAAGATGCCGGCCAGTCCCAACAACACAGTGTCCCAACGCATACGGCAAATTAGAAAACAGACAGTAGGGAGGAGAAGAACCACACGCAACCTAGCAACTCTCCAGAGAAAAAGCACACCACAAAAAGAAAACCAGCCCCCAGATTGCAACGACAATAACTTGGAAGAATTTCTGAGCCTTCCAGAAAGAGAATTTAAAATTGCCGTGATTAAAAAACTGACAGAAGTCATAAAGGAAAACAATGATAAGGGAAAAATAATCAACGATCAGAAGAATGCAACTGAGTCCCTAGAGAGGGAAAACAATGGTCAGAAGAAAGAAATTGAGTCCCTAAAGAGGGAAGTAAAAGAAATGCAGGAGATCAAAGAATTAATGGAAGAACTAAAGAATTCTGGGAAAAGCAATGAAAGCAGAATAGATGAAATGGAAGAACGAATAAGTAATCTTGAAGACACAGAAATAAAAAGAACCAAAACAGAAAAGGAAAGAGAAGTACGAAGGAAAAAGAACGAAGAAAGACTTCGGGAACTATCTGACTCCATGAGGAAAGGAAATATAAGAGTTATAGGAATACCAGAAGGAGAGGAGAGAGATGTAGGAACAGAGAAAATATTCAAAGAGATAATTGAAGAGAACTTCCCAAATGTGAAGAAGGAGCTGAAAATTGATATACAAGAAGCAAGAAGAACACCAAACTTCCACGACGAAAGGAAAAATACAGCAAGACACATAATAGTAAAGCTCCCAAGAATCCAGGACAAGGAAAAAATAATGAAGCTGGCAAGAGGGAAGAAACAGATAACATTCAAAGGAAAACCAATCAGGCTGACATCAGACTTCTCCGAAGAAACACTACGGGCAAGGAGAGAGTGGAGGGACATAGTCAACAGACTCCAAGAAAACAGATGCCAACCAAGAATACTCTATCCCGCAAAGCTCTCCTTCCTCTTTGAAGAAAGAATATGGACCTTCCCAGACAAACAGAAACTCCGGAATTTCATTGTAACTAAACCCCCACTCCAAAAAATACTACAAGGAGTCCTAAAGCCAGAACCTCAGAGGGACGAATAACAATGAAAGAAGGCCAAAAAAAAAAAAAAGTTATTAAAAGAATAAATAAATAAAATCAAAGGAAAGACAAACACAATGGCAAATACAGATGTTAACATATCAATATTAACTCTAAATGTAAATGGACTAAACTCTTCAATAAAAAGACACAGAGTTGCAGCCTGGATTAAGAAACAAAACCCAACCTTTTGCTGTCTCCAGGAAACACATTTAGCTACAAAAGATAAAAATAGGCTCAAAGTTAAAGGATGGAAAACAATCCTACAAGCAAATGGACCAAAAAAGAAAGCAGGAACAGCTATACTTATATCAGATAAAACAGATTTCAAACTCAAAAAGATAAAAAGAGACCCCAATGGTCACTACATTATGATCAAGGGGACAATACTTCAAGAAGAAATAACACTCATTAACATATACTCACCAAACGAAGGAGCACCAAAATATATCAGACAACTGTTGTCCTCTCTGAAAACAGACATCAGAGAAAACACATACGTAGTGGGAGACTTCAACACACCACTATCAACAATGGAAAGATCAACAAGACAAAAAATAAGTAAAGAAACCAAAGCTCTAAATAAGGACCTAGAGCAATTGGGCTTAACAGACATCTATAGAACACTAAACCCCCAAAAAACGGAGTACACATTTTTCTCAAGCGCACATGGATCATTCTCCAGGATCGATCACATACTGGGGCACAAGATAAACATCAACAGATACACCAAGATTGAAATCATATCAACCATCTTTTCTGACCATGAAGGCATCAAACTAGAAATAAACCATAAAAAGAAGGCAAGGAACTTTCCTACCTCGTGGAGATTAAAAACCACACTACTGGAAGACCACTGGACTAATGAGATCAAAGAAGAAATTAAAAAATTTTTTGAATTGAATGACAAGGAGGACACCAATATCCTAAATGTATGGGATGCAGCAAAAGCAGTAATAAGAGGAAAATATATAGCAATAGAAGCTCACATCAAGAAACAAGAAAGAACTCAAAGAAACAACCTAATCTCGAAGCTCAAAGATCTAGAAAAAGAACAACAAAAAAACCCCAAAACCAGTAGAAGAAAAGAAATAATAAAAACCAAAGCAGAAATAAATGAAATTGAAACTAAAAAAACAATCCAAAAGATCAATGAAACCAAGAGCTGGTTCTTTGAAAAAAATCAATAAAATAGACAAACCCCTAGCCAGGCTCACAAAGGAAAAAAGGGAGAAAGCACAAATAAACAGGATCATCAATGAAAGAGGAGAAATCACAACGGACACAGCAGAAATCAAAAGAATAATCAGTAACTACTATGAACAGTTATATGGAAACAAGTTTAACAATCTAGAGGAGATGGACAAATTCCTACAACTCTACAATCACCCAAAGCTAGATAAAGAAGAAATAGAACACCTAAACAGACCAATTACAATTAGCAAAATTGAAATGGTAATCAAAAACCTCCCCAAAAACAAAAGCCCAGGACCTGATGGATTTACAAATGAATTCTACCAAACATTCAGAGACGAATTAGTGCCTATCATTCACAAACTCTTCCAAAAAATTGAGAAGGAAGGGACAATACCAAACACATTCTATGAAGCCAACATTACACTAATACCAAAACCGAACAAGGACAACACAAAAAAGGAAAACTACAGGCCAATCTCCCTAATGAACACTGATGCAAAAATCCTCAATAAAATTTTAGCCATCAGAATCCAACAATGTATCCATAAGATAATTCACCACGACCAAGTAGGATTCATTCCAGGGACACAAGGATGGTTCAACATCCGAAAATCAATCAACGTTATCCAACACATCAACAAAAAGAAATATAAAAACCATATGATAATATCAATAGATGCTGAGAAAGCTTTCGACAAAGTGCAACACCCATTCATGATAAAAGCCCTTGAAATTCTGGGGATACAAGGAACATACCTCAACATCATAAAGGCCATCTATGACAAGCCAACAGCCAGTATCATTCTCAATGGTGAAAAGCTGAAAGCAATTCCATTAAGATCTGGAACAAGACAAGGATGTCCACTCTCACCACTGCTTTTCAATATAATACTGGAAGTCCTAGCCAGGGCAATAATACAAGAGAAAGACATCCAAGGAATCCAAATAGGAAAAGAAGAAGTCAAACTATCACTATTTGCAGATATGATATTATACATAGAGAACACCAAAAACTCCACAGAAAAACTAATTCAACTCATCAATCAGTTCAGTAAAGTGGCAGGATACAAAATCAACATGCAAAAGTCAGTAGCCTTCCTATACACAAACAATAAATCTGAAGAAGAAGAAATCAAAAAAACCATCCCTTTTGTTATTGAAACCAAAAAAATCAAATATTTGGGAATAAATCTAACAAAAAAGGTAAAGGACCTATACAAAGAAAACTATAAAACACTGTTAAAAGAAATAGAAGAAGACACAAAGAAATGGAAAAACATCCCCTGCTCATGGATTGGAAGAATAAACATTATTAAAATGGCCATCCTTCCAAAAGCAATATACAGATTCAATGCTATTCCAATCAAAATTTCAATGTCATTCTTCAAAGAAATAGAACAATTATTGGTGAAAGTCATATGGAATCACAAAAAACCCCGAATAGCCAAAGCTCTCCTGAAAAAAAAAGAAGGGAATGGAGGCATCACACTCCCAGACTTCAAACTATACTACAAAGCCATAATCATCAAAACTGCATGGTATTGGAACAAGAACAGACATACAGACCAATGGAATCGAATAGAAAATCCAGAAATAAACCCACAGATTTATGGTCACCTAATCTTTGACAAAGGAGCAAAGACTATGCATTGGAGCAAAGAAAGTTTGTTCAATAAATGGTGCTGGGAAAACTGGGTCGCTACATGCAAAAGAATGAAGCTTGACCACTACATCACACCATACACAAAAATCAACTCAAAATGGATTAAAGAACTAGACATAAGACCTGAAACCATAAAATATATAGAAGGAAATATAGGCGAAACACTACGTGATTTGCACATCAAAGACATCTTTACAGACACATCACCCAAAACAGTGATAGTGAAGGCAAAGATAAACAGCTGGGACTACATCAAATTAAAGAGCTTCTGCACAGCAAAAGAGACAATAACAAAAACAAAGAGAAACCCCACCAACTGGGAGAACATTTTTGCACACAACACTAATGATAAAGGACTGATCACAAAAATCTGCAAAGAGCTGATGAGACTCAACAACAACAAAGAAAATAATCCAGTCAAAAAATGGGCAGAAGAGCTAAAAAGAAACTTCTCTGAAGAGGAAATGCAAATGGCCAACAGGCATATGAAAAAATGTTCAACATCACTTGTCATCAGGGAAATGCAAATCAAAACTACCATGAGATACCATCTTACACCAGTGAGAATGGCACATATTAAAAAAACTAGCAACAACAAATGTTGGCGAGGTTGTGGAGAAAAAGGAACTCTTCTACACTGTTGGTGGGAGTGCAAACTGGTCCAACCACTGTGGAGAGCTGTGTGGAGATTTCTGGACCTACTAAACATAGAGCTTCCATAGGATCCAGCAATTCCACTCCTAGGTATTTACCCAAAGGACACAGAAACATCAATTCCAAAGAACACCTGCACCCCTATGTTTATAGCAGCACTGTTTACAATAGCTAAGCTTTGGAAACAGCCCAAATGCCCAAAAATAGATGACTGGATCAAGAAGATGTGGTACATATATACCATGGAATATTACTCAGCATTCAAAAAAGATAAACACATGCAATTTGCAGCAACATGGATGGCGCTGGAAGGGATCATGCTCAGTGAAATAAGCCAAAAAGAAAAAGAAAAATACCGGATGGTCTCACTCATAGCAGGAATCTAGAAAACTTAAATAAGGGACCAGGAAAATGAATAACTATAAGAAAATGAAAATCAAAATCAACAAAAAACTATGAACCAGAGACACTTTTAGGGGGGCGGGGGCGGGAGGGGAGGGATTGGGGTCAGAATGGGGGGGCTGCAATTCTATGGGGAATATAACAATAAAATTTATTATCTAAAAAAAAAATAAATAAAAAAAATAAAAAAACATTATTAAAAAGAAAAAAAAAATTAAAAAAAAAATAAATAAATAAAATGGTGGCCCCAATGTACAGGCCAGAAGACAAACTTGTCAGCCTACAAAAGAGGAAAACAAGGAAACCTGGAAGGCTACTTAAAACTTTGAAGCTGGGCCTCCCTGGTAGTGCATGGGCTTAAGATGCAACCTATGAAGCAATCCATAGCTACTGCAGCACCAGTTCGATCCCCAGCCGGGGAGCTAACCCACATAGCGCAGCAGACCTCTCCTGTCTTGCTCACTGCTCCCCTCAGCAGTGTATTTCAGTCAATCTGCCTGTTCTGTTCCCCACTCTGTCTCTGGTGGATCCTCCCACACCTCTGACCTGTACCCCAGTTCTTGTATGCATAAATAAATCTTTAAAAAAATAATTTAAAAAATTTTGAAGCTGTAGAAAGTTTAATAAAGTCAGTTAAAGGCGATGAGCTTATACAAGGTTAGTATAGAGTGCCAGGTCATAGCATATTGTGTAAAAGAAATAAATGGACTTTCCCTGGCAAGCAGTGAACCTCTCAGTGAAGGACTTTCTGGGTCTATTCATGTAGCTGGTGCAGAGGTCAACCATAAGCGATCTTTCATATTTTCTCTCCCAACAGCATTTTTAAAAAAGAGTTATTTATTTATCCATGCAGGATCTGGGGTGCGTGCTGGAGATGCAGGGGGTGAGAGGATTCACCAGAGACAGAGTGAGGAGCAGAACAGACAAACTGACCGTAATACACTGCTGAGGGGGGCAGTGGGCGAGACAGGAAAGGTCTGCTGCACCATGTGGGTTGCTCCCTGACCAGCAAGGCATCAAACTCATGCTGCAGAGGCTGTGGATAGCTTCATAGTGCTGTGCTTAACCCCTTTCACCACCAGGGAGGTCCTCTCCCCATAGCATTTTTATGTGGGTTTCTCTTAAGATACCTATCACTTTCTATTTTGCACCATGATGAACTGTGTACAGCTTATCTCCTTTACTAGACAGTAGGCACCATGGCAGATACTTTCTCTTTTTTGAGTCTTTAGAGCATGTAGTAGAAAAACTTCACTTGCTTAGTAAAAGTATGGTAGACTTACTCAATGTTTGACTGAATGAATGAAACTAAAAGAGGGAATGTTCCAAGGGCATGGTCTTTGGAAAAGAAACTATTTGCAACACATTCCTCACTCCCCAATATCCCCTCTTTATTTCAGAGTTGAGAGCAGAAATATACTCTCAGAAAGTTTGAAAATTCCCAGCCAGTGTATCTTTTGTTTAATATTTATGGACATTTATGGGTACATATTTATGGAGGGTGTCACCCAATTTCTTACACAAAGTCAGTCAGGCATAGGGCATCAAATGGGTCAATATATATGATAAACAGTACTGTGCTTGGAACTCTGGGAACTTTAACTTAAACAATCCCCAATTAAGAACAATGATCCTACTGAAAAAGATGCAAACATACACAAAAACCCTACCCAACTGAAAAAAATTAAATGTTGCTATTTGTGACAACCTAGAGGACATTATTGTTTTTTTTTTTTTAAGATTTATTTATTTATATAAGCCTGGGGTAGTGGGGGGTGGAGGGGTACTGGCCAGATGCATGGGAGGGTGAGAGAATTCATGACCCAGAGTGGGGAGAATAACAGGCAGATGGACAGAAAACATTGCTGAGGGGAGCAGCAGGCGAGACAGGAGAGGTCTGCTGCACCATGTGGGGATCTCCCTCGCCGGCAGGGAATCAAGCCCTTGCTGCAGAGGCTGTGGACAGCTTCATAGCACTATGCTCAACCCGCTGAGCCACCGGGAAGGCGCCACAGAGGGTATTATACTAAGTGAATTAAGTCAGACAGAGAAAGACAAATATCATATCCTTTAACTCATAGGTGGAATATAAAGAAACAAAGCAAATGAACAGGCAAAACAAAATCAGACTCTTAGATGCAGAAAGCAGATTGGTGATTAACAGAGAAGGGGCTGGGGGGTGAAGCAGCAAAGGGGTCAATTGTGCAGTGGTAGATGAAAACTAGATTTTTCGTGGTGATGGTGATGTAGTGTTTACATATGTGGAATCACAATGTGTGTATACCTGAAATTTATATAATGTTATATATCAATGTTAACTCAATAAAAAATGTATTTTTTAAAAAGAACAGTGAATGGTCCTAGGGTCATGGGGAAGGGAAGTCTCTTAATTTTCCAGGGTTCCTTCTGCTTTCCTGGTTTCACTGTCCTCAGCACGCATGTGGAAGGTCACTGAGAGAAACCTACCTCATACTTAAAGAAAGAAAGATTCCTGTTGACAGTGGCTTCTTGGCTCTGACATCTTGAAAAAGAAAATACAGCATAGTAGGCATGGAAATTGGGATTTACATCCACAAAACACCACGAAGTTTATCTCTAACACCTAGATTGTTTTTCTTCTTTGTGACTTTTTAATAGGTGAACCCTAAATTCATTCCATGCTCTTTCTATTGGTTACATAGTTTACATATTTTCAAATGTTCGAACAAAGACAAAGAGCTCAACACAAGAACTCTTGGTCCTGCCTAGTAGTGGATATTTGGTCAGCATACTTAGTTTTTCTATCAATTGTTACTGCAGATGGCAAAATGTCTACCTGTCAACACCACAGGGTTATTGTGAATCTAAAATTTTGTAAAATGTGTGAAAATGCTATATTAATCACCAAAGTTTATATAAGCAAATTACTTATTTTAAACTAAACAGTCTTATTAAAAATGGGCAAATAATTTGAATAGTCATTACTCCAAATATATAAAAATGTCCTACAAGCATCTGAGGGATGCTAGGCATCATTAATTATTAAGGAAATGAAACCACAATAAGATATCATCTCACACCCATCAGGATGCCTACTATTTAAAAATAATCACAAAATTTAAATGTTAGTGTGGATATGGAGAAATTGGAGCCGTTGTGCACTATTGATAGGAATGTAAAAGGGTATATCTGTTACGAAAATCGGAATGGAAAAGGCGCCTCAAAAAATTAAAAATAGAATTGCTGTATAATCTAGCAATTCCACTTTTGAATATGGAAGAATTTAAAAGAGGGTCTCAAAGCGATATTTGTAAACCGGTGTTCATAATAGCATTATTCACAATAGCCAAGAGAAGCAAGCAACCTGAGTGTTTACTGACAAATGAATACACAAAATGTTACATATACACGAATGGAATATTAGCCTGAAAAAGGAAGAAAATTCTGACACATTCTACAATGTGAATGAACTTTGAGGATATCATTCTACGCAAAATAAGCCAGTCACTCAAAAATACTGTATGGGGCCTCCCCTGGTGGTGCAGCGGTTGAGCGCTGGTCTGTGGGGCTGCCCGCAGCCTCTGCAGCGCCGGTTCAATCCCCGGCCCCTGGCAAGGGTCCCACTTGGCGCGCAGACCTCTCCTGCCGCTCCCGCTGCGGTGTCTTTTGTCAGCAGTGTATTTCGTCAGTCTGCCTGTTCTGTTCCCCGCTCTTGCTCTGGTGAATTCTCTCACCCTCCCGCACCTCTGACTGTATATTTATACAGTGCTTGTATAAATAAAATAAATAAATCTTTAAAAAAAAATAAATTAAAATTAAAATTAAAAAAAAAATACTGTATGATTCCAGTATCTAGATTAGGCAAATTCATAGAAACAGAAAGTAGAATGAAGGTTGCCAGAGGCTGTGGGCAGGGGGAGGAGAGGATTGGATTGTTGTATGATAAATTCAGTTTCAGTTTTATAGGAAGAAAAAGTTCTGGAGACTGGTTGCACAACAACATGAATATAACAATATTGAAGCACACACTAAAAATGGCTAAGATGATGTTTTATGTTGTATATTTTATAACAATTAAAAAATAAAAATGAAAAAAATGTGTAATTCTACTAAATCCAAGGAAATTTCAGGCTATTTATTTTTCTGACTTCTTTGTCTGCATGGATGATAAAAGTTGGAGGTTAATCATCTTATTAACTTTTTAATTGAATAAAAGGAAGAAATACTTGCTTTATAGATTCTGAACAGATCTCTATGCAGTAATACTTAAGTCCTCACCAATACTAGTATAGAATAGAAAAGGAAAGGTATGTTTATATCCTGTGAGAGATGAAAGGCAGCATTTTAAACTTCATGAATTGTAATGAAATGCAAAGTGAGCAGTGCAAAGAACCTGGGTCAATAATATGGACTTTAAAAGATTGTTATAGGATTAAATGTGGGCAAAGACCGTGTCTCTCTTGCTCATCATTCCATGTTCAGCTCCTAGATTAGTCATAGAAGTTACTTAAGAGTTATGATAAATTGAATTGAATTAAAAGTCTCTAATATAGTGTGGGTGATTAATATTGTTCCCTAAGCTTAGTTCTCTCGCTCTCCTTCCCTCTCTGCAGTTGCCTTCTTTGTTCCCTCTATTCTTTGTGCCTGAGACGGTTTTCTGTCCTGAGAACTCCATATGCCTAAATTCTAGATCATATTCACATCGTTGTTATAATCACTCAGAAAAAAAATTAAAAAACATTTTTCCTTGTGTTAGCCAAGGTAATATTAAAGTCAATGTTTTCATCCACTCAGATTGTTTAATTTTTAAAGAGCTTTCTAGCAATATCTTTAAAAGGTAGTCATGATTAGAATAAATATGTATTTTATAATAAGGAAAGTTAAGAAACCAGTAGTTTAACAGAAAACATTAACTGCTTTTTAAGTTTACATTTGATTATGGGCTAACAAAAACAGTAGGAAATTTGGCAGCCATTTAATTCTGATTCTATCACGTACTGCTACTTTTAGGTTTTTTTTAAGAACAAAAATCACTTATTCTGTTTCTAAGAATTTGTTGTAAGTCACACATAACCTTCTTTATGTTGGAGTACTATAGAAGAGTAATAAGCTTTTTATTCTGTATAATTTTGGAACTAAATGAATGTTATAGTGACGGGCAATGCGGCTGCAGAGGTCCAGGTGTTGTCCAAGACCACAGGTTAGCTAATGCCAGGGCCAGATGTGGATATAGGCTTCCTAAACTAGAGTTCTTCAAGCCATATTGCTTCACTCATGTTCATAGAAGAAGTAAACAGAGTTTCCATAGCAGAAGTAAACAAAACCAAGCAACCAGTAAATACATGGAGAATCAAGATAGAGGAAACAGATGACCACAAATACTGGAGCCTTATTATTTCACAGAAACCATCGGTGCAAGATTAAAACCAATTGGGGCTTCCCCAGTGGTGCAGTGGGTTGAGTGCAGGGCTGTGAAGCTGTCCACAGCCTCTGCAGCACTGGTTCGATTCCTGACCAGCCAGGGAGTTACTCACATGGCACGGCAGACCTTTCCTGCCTTGCCTGCTGCTCTCCTCAGCAGGTTATTTTGGTCCTTCTGTTTGTTCTGCTCCCTGCTTTGTCTCTGGTGGATTCTCTCACCCTCCTGCGCCTCTGGCCTGTACCCCACCTCTTGTATAAATAAATAAATCTTAAAAAAAAAAGATTAAAACCGGGCCTCCCCGGTGGCGCAGCGGTTGAGCACTGGGTTGCGAAGCTGCCCGCAGCCTCTGCAGCGCCGGTTCGATCCCCGGCTGCTCCCTGGCCACTGGAGGAGGGTCCCACATGGTGCGCAGACCTCTCCTGCCGCCCGCTGCTCCCCTCAGCAGTGTAGTTCGGTCCTTCTGCCTGCTCTGCTCCCCGCTCTGGCTCTGGTGAATTCTCTCACCCTCCCACGCTTCTGACTGTACCCAGTGCTTGTATAAATGAATAAATAAATCTTAAAAAAAAAAAAAAAGAAAATGTCCATTAAAAAAAAAAAAAAGATTAAAACCAATTCCAGTTTTGTTACAATTATTTTTAATGAACTGTCTTTAGCTGGTGGAACCAAACTAAATAATGGCAGGCTCAATCTAAGAACTCTGCCCATCTTCTCTTGGTTCCTGGTGGCCTTCTATTAAGAATGACCACAGAAAATTAGGTGGCATGATCTGTGTGCTGCATTCAAAGGCACACAGTGAATACAGTGCCTAGACCTCACACAGTTTTGGAACTTGGCTTGAGGCATGTGGAATTGGTAGGATTCTCCTTCTTCTCTTTTCCTCATGACACTCCAACTAACCTCTCAATGCCTACCCATACCTAGAGAAAATGAAAAATGAAAAAAGGGAGAATTATAGGGCCAAGGAAAGGAAAGGAGATGAAAGAATGGGAGACATAGTGAGAGAAAAAGAGAAATATGAAAATTAGAGAAAAGATGAGGAAGAAAAGAGAACCAGTAGGATGAGGCTGTATAAAAAAAATACTTTGATGCAGAATCACCTGGCGTATTTGTTAAATGTACACTTCTGGGCCACATTCCAGATCAGCCAAATTGGAATCCATGGGAATGACATCATTTAAAAGTAAATAAAATGGTATTTAATAAAATAATTACTCTCCTTGCTGTTAATTTGATTTCAAATTTTGTTATTTTGATTTCAAATTTGCAAATCCATTTGCTTCTTTAAAGTTAGAAAAAAATTATTCCCTTTATTTGCCTGAAAAGCTTCTCTCTTTTATTCTACACAATCATTACTAACATTATATGCAAAAGTTGGTATATTTTCACACACATCAAAGCAGCCGGGACACAGCGCCTTCCATCAGATGGATGTGTGCTAATGAGAGTAGCAAGATAATCTCAAATGCATCCTCTGCTGTCAGAGGCACTGGTGGTGTGGGTGCAAGAAAACACACACTCCACACAAGGCAGCTTGCTCTTTTTGTTATATTTTCTAAAATACAGCTCTTTTGTTCATTGTGATGCTTTTGCTTATCAGCACTTGGCTAAAGTCAGAATGTTGACTGCCATGTTAGCCATCCCACTGGAAGCCCAAATCTGTTTCCACTGTGGTGTGGCAAATTTCTGTACAGCAGAACCTGCTGTGCTAAACAATCTTGTGCAGGGTCTCTACACTTTATGTGCTTGTGGGGTTAGATATTCTACGTCGTGTCACCATCAATCTGTCCCTGTAAAATGGTGGTTATAGTTTGAATACATGTAAGTTATCAGGTGTGTTAGTCATGGCCATGTTAGGAATCTGTACTGCAAAAGGCCTGCTGTGCAGTGATCATGTTGTAACCATATTGAACGGTGCCTACTGGGTAAGTGATCATGTTGTATATCCATATCTAGCTGGGCCCGCTGTGATAGTGATCACGTTCTGTGTAATTGTGCGGCCACCCTGGGAATTTATTGTTATAGATCAGGCAACAGGGCAGAAGAGAATTCAATAACCCTGCCTGCTCTGGGCTGCTAGCTGTACCAGTGTTAGCAGAGTATTCTTCTGCTGTGGGAAACAAATCTTTGGTTTGGGGATGAAAATGAAGTTGACACTCTTAATTCTAAATACTTTGGGGCTATTCCTTCTCATCTTACTATTTCACATAGTGGCAAATTATCTCTAATTAGGATAAAGTAACTAAAAATGACTAAATCTGTACAGAATAAGGCGATGCTAAAATTAAAAATAAAAGCAAACTCGACAACTCTATTTTGTTCAAGTGGAGTGACTTTGGAGGTGTTCATAAATTTGTGAAAAAGAATAAATATCTTGCCAGATAAGTGGGCACTTAGCACTGCTTGCGAGTGATAAGCAGAATGGTTATTGTTCTTTCTTTGATTTACCTTTTGTCTGGAGAATTTTCTTATCACCCAAAAGTCAAGAAAGGTTGGTAAAACCAAGTCTTATGTTCTGAGATTTTCTCTTAATTAAGCAGTATCAATAAAATAGGAGAGAAGGTAAATAAGTGATTAGCCTGGCTTAATAACTATACCAATATGCAGTTGACCCTGACCTGCATGGGTGCACTTATTGAAGATTTTCTTTTAAACACACAATATAAACTTTTGATATCCATAAATACAGCAAAGTACTCTAAGAGCATTTTTCTCTTCTTTTTTTTTTTAAAGATTTATTTATTTATGCATACAAGAGCTGGGGTGCAGGCCAGAGGTGTGAGGCAGGGGGGTAAGAAGATTCACCAGAGACAGAGTGGGGAGCAGAGCAGGTGGATTTTACTGAAATACACTGTTAAGGGGAGCAGTGGGTGAGACAGGAGAGGTCTGCTGCACCGTGTGTGTCACCTCCCTTGCCAGGGATCTAACTCATGCTGTAGTAGCTGCAGATTGCTTCACAGTGCTGATGTTTAACCCCTTGTGCCACCAGGGTGGCCTGCATTTTTCTCTTCTTTATGTTTTTTAATAACATTTTTCCTTCCTCTGGCTCACTTTATTGGAAGAATACAATGTATAATACATATAATATACAAAATATATGTCAAATATTCAAGTTACTGGAAGGATGCCAGTCAACAGCAAGATATTAGTAAATTTTGAGGGATAAAAAGTTATACTTGGATTTTTAAAGGTGGGGCCGGTGTTTGGTGTCTCTAACCTACTTGTTGTTCGAGGGTCAACTGTACACACATCCAAATGCTTAAGATCCTTTGAAGCAAAAAGTTGGGCAAGCTTATCTCCTCCCTCTATGACAAAGAATGAGAGAGAGAGAAGAGAAGAGAAGAGGAGTGGCTCACTCACTTCAGTCACCAGATTTGACTCTAGGGGATGTCTGGTTCTTCAGGTAGATATGTGATGACAGAGGAATTGAAAACAATCAGACACATACTTTTCAAGCATTTGTAAATTCTTCAGAAGACCTCCAGTAATGTTGCATTATGACTCCTTCTAATGTTCTTTATGATCTCACTTGTGACTTGGTAGCATTATTTCACAGATGAACACACATTCAGACATAAGCTAGCTCATGGATTATGAGGGGATTTTTCATGGGTAAGTAGCCCAACTCTTTCTGATTTTGAACAGGAGCTAACCACGAGG
Organism: Talpa europaea; assembly: GCF_964194135.1. Classification (NCBI taxonomy): domain Eukaryota; kingdom Metazoa; phylum Chordata; class Mammalia; order Eulipotyphla; family Talpidae; genus Talpa; species Talpa europaea. The sequence continues at coordinate 91,314,659 of NC_140073.1, forward strand.
CCACTCAGAGAGGAACTTGAACTTTACAAATTAGCTTTTAGAATTTCCTAAAATGAGAAGAGAATGGGAGGAAGGAAGGAAGGAGGAAGGGTAAGAGAAAAGAAAGAAAAGCAGATTGTTCCCTTCAAATCTGCGTCTTCAGTCATGTGATTCAATTTATCATGTCATCGGTTTTTAAAATAACTTTTAGAAAATGAAAAATAAATCAGACTTCAGAGATCCTGATTTAGTATTTAGATATACATGTGTCCATCCTTAATGAAGATAAGATCTCTCTCTCTTTTTTTTTTTTTTGGCTTTGTTTTAACATTTTGAAAGGACAGGTTTATTAGGAAAAGGAGAAGGGGAAAGAGAGACACCAGCATAGGCACAGGTGAGCAGTGAGATCAAGATCTCATTTTGAAGGATCTAATGTTCTGTCTTTGGCAGGGTCCTCTGGCCATGATAATTTGAATAATAGTTCCATTCTCTTCTGGGATTCCAACAGGGCCAGGGAATGATTGGGGGATGGGGAGGAATACTCCATTTAATTTTAAATTGAAGAATTTAAAAGAAACTATAATCCAGAGTAGAAACTCTAAGGTCATCTTTTATGTGCTACAGTTTTGACTTTAATCCCCTGAAGCCATGTAAATAAAAAGGCAGAGGAAAGGGAAAAGAAACAGTTTTAATGTTGACTGGGCCTCTACCATTCATTGCCAGGCATTGCGTTCATGAATTTGTCATGTTCCCTCTTTTACTTCTCATGCGTAGTCAAGGACATAGGAACATTATATCTATTTCACAAACAAGGTCACAGGTTCAGCTGTATAAAAGGTCATAGAATATGGGAAGGCCATCTTTCTCTCCATAGCCCATGTGTGCTCTGTTATCTGACTTTAATTCCTTAAAATGAGTTTTTTAAAAACACCCATCTCATCATGATCATCTTCTTCACCATCATCATTATTAACACAGTAAAAGGATTTGGAAAGTGAGAAGTAAAGATTTCTCTTCACCATTACCCTTCTCTGCAATCTCATTTCCCTCACAAGAGGGAATATTTTCGTAGAATATTCTAGACATATCTGTGCCTAAAATAGGTCTCAAATGTTGTTTTATTTGATTAACCATTTAGGAACGTTTTAAGCAGCTGGAGTTATTGCATACATGGTTTGAAATACTATGTAGGCCATTTCACCACCATGAAAGGACCAAGCAAGTCAGTGGGCCTTTCAATCAGCAAGTTCTCGATCAAACTATTACTGCCCCCAAAACTTAGTGGAGGGTATCAGGGCATGGTGAACATTGACCTTCAAGCCAATGTCCACTTCTGGAGGCCCTTTGTCCAGGTAGTCATCCTTAAATGAAAGGTCTGGGTCATATGCAGGTACAGTCTTGTGTACCAGACCTAACAGGGAATACCCAGTGCTGCAAAGGACTGCTGGTGTAAGTGAGAGAATGGGGGACTTGGCACAAGGGCATCCCCTGTGTGGCTTTAAGTCAGAAGACCTGATGTCTTCCTTTAACAGAGGATACTCTGAAGCCCTGTTTCCTTCAAAACGTGCCTTAACACAGCCGGCTAGGCTACAAAATCTACCTATGAGAACAAGCAGAGAAAGATCTAACTCCTCCCTTCCTCAGTAAAAAGGTTCAATGTGGAGCTTCCCTGGTGGCGCAAGGTTTAAGTCTCATCGCTATCAAGCTATGGGTAGCCACTAAAGCATGAGTTTGATCCCTGGCCAGGGAGCTGACCCACATGGCACAACGGACCTCTCATGTCTCACCCTCTGCTCCCCTCAGCAGTGTATTTCAGTAGATCTGCCTGTTCTGCACCCCACTCTGTCTCTGGTGAATCCTCTCATCACCCCTGACCTCGTACCTCTGACCTACATCCCAGTTCTTGTATGCATGAACAAATAAATCTTTTTTAAAAAAGGTTCAATGTAAGCTCTAGAAGACAGAGCTAACAAATAATGGCTACTGCCACCAGCTAGAGGACAATCTTCATGTGGCTGCAGGTGGCAAGAACACCATTCTCCATCCCCACTGCACTCCTCAAATGTCATCTAACCTGAGATAGCAACACACAGCTTATTTATGCAAAGTCAAAATACCAGTTGGTCTTGCAGGTGGATACTCCCTCAGCTCACTGCAAGAGCAGGAGGGAAAGTTTTCTTTTCAGGAGGGAAAGTTTTCTTTTCACTGGTCTTTGTTAAACTTCTTTCTTTGCAGAAAAGGATCCTCCATAACAGTCATTTAAGGTATATATCTCTTCCTTTAATTGGACACTTTAAAGAGCCACACTTTGGGTAATTGCAGTAGAGCACAATTTTGAGCTCTCAGTGTCACCGTTTATCAGGAGACAGTGGAGAGAAAAATGCTATTCAGAAAGCATTGCCCATAGGCCATGGAGTCCGTTCATACTCCTAGGTCTGCATGTGTGGAAGTCATGAGCTCAGTTGCCCATGTCCATTCTAACCGTCAAGTTTGTGCTGGATTTTATATGATGCCATTAGCTTATATGGAGGTCACTGTAAGAAAGAGCCCTAGGATGCCCCTTTTGTGTTTATTGTAAGGGCACCATTATACCCCCTATTGCTCTGTTTATGAGATTCTTGGAATATTCCAGTTAGGACCAGAAACAATCATAAATCTCCTGAACAATCATTTGATCTAATGAACTTTGTAAACTGCGAAGCTGATAAGTTTTCCTATTTTCGTGACAAAGAAATGTCGTATTAATAGGAAATTTAGAGCCCAAATGCGAACCTAGCACATTTTAGCCACTTTTAAAAGCAAGCTGAAATACTTTCTAAAACAAGGAAAGGGGTATGGGTGAGCCAGTAAATATCTAGGTAATTATTTGGATTTTATGTCAGTGGCTTCTGTTTTTTCCCCTGCCAAGTCACCTTTAATAGCTGATGAAAGACAAGGAAACCTGTCTTCTAATTTGGAGACATAAAGTTGCTTTCCTTTCTGCTTCCTAACAAGTACTCTGGAATTTAGGGGCCTCTCAATATGCTAATACTGGAAGCTTTTGTTTAGGGGGCTCTCAATATGCTAATACCAAAAGCCTTTCTTAGAAAACAGGCCATGTTGTTTTGGGGAACAACAGAGATAAGATCAGTAAGATGTGATTGTTATTAAACCAATTTTCTTTAATTCAGGATTGCAACTGTATAGTCACAAATCTGTGCTTATAAACATTAAAAATCTGTCCTTTGGCAGGCAGGAGAGAAAAAAAAGTAGGTCTGGGAAGCCACATTTACAATAGCAACCCATGTTTGTTAACAGTGGACTCCTCTCAGCTAACATTTTGGACCCCAGGGGGCTCAGGGCTCAGTGCTCTGAGCCTGCTTCAGTTGTTTGGGTCTTGCTAGCACACCAGTGGGAATAAACTGCCTTCACAGGGAGAGAGAAACTACCTTCCAAGTTACCTTTCAGAGATGCTTACGAAGAAAAAGATGCACTGGGGGAGGAGGCCAGGGTAGGCAGCTGAGACGAATAGATGTTCCAGGAGAGCTAAACCAACAGATGTGCACCTGTGCTCCCAAAGCCCCAGGCCCTCCACTCCTACTCCTGATTGAAAATGATATATGAAAATTCTAATCGTTCTATGCAACAGCGACTTCAGGTGATTGGCAGACACACTGAATTTAGAGAAGTGTGGAATTTTTCAAGGCCAATATAACTGGAATGGAAGGATCCTATTTTACCTACCGCGGCCTTGGGTTGCTATTATTTCCTTTTTTTGAACTCAGCCACTTTTAAACCTCACTATCATGCATTTTATTAAAATAAGTAGGATCATATTGATCACCTGTATGAAACCTAGTGCCTCTCAGAAATCAAAAGCTCTAAAATAAATCTACAGAGCTGACCTACTGTTTGGGAACAGATAACTGTCCCTGTCAGGCTCATTAGCTCTGTTACAAGAGCTTTACTTATTTTGGGTATCCCTATCTAAAAGCTTGAGTGAGCGGCATCAATCTATTCCATGTGTGGGGCGTTGGGTGTGTTTTCTGGTCAGAAAGGGGCAAAAAAGAGACAGACTGTCAGTGTGATTCAAAATTGTCTCAGACCCTCTGGAGTTGTGTGTTTTCAAATCTGTTTCCTTTAATTACATCTGTCTCGTTTTTTCTTTGGTTTAATAAAATACAGAGCTTTGAGGCTGATGGTATTTTAGTTTATCTGGCTCCTTTGTGGAAACTGGGAAGTAATCGTCAGCTTATACACAAGGTGGCACCCTGTGATTCCAACCAGGTCTGGTAGGAGCGATGCTGCTAAGAGTGAGCCACAGTCACACATTTTTATTTGGTGTTCCCCCCGTGGTAACTATAAAAGTGGAAGTAGAAGTTTGACCTGTCACCTCTAAGTGCAGTCTCAGTCCCGATGTCTCAAAGATTCAGAGCTGCCTCTGTAAAGGGCAGTGGAACCAGAGGGCTGATTCCAGTTGATTGTGATGAATGCAGACCCCATGTTCAGATTACATATGGAAAACAAGGAAGCTTTATTGGTACTGGGCTTATTCTTGGGAATATACGGGGCAGGCGTGGGTTTGCAGTTCACATACCAACCCAATTAAGTTTCAATTGGGTTTGTCGAAATAGGAAGCCAATTAGAAAGAACGTGACATTTACAAAACTCTGAGAGAGCTGAATAGCAACTGTGTTTACTAGTTTTAAGGTTCCTTTCAAAAAGTAATTTGTTCATTATTTGGAAGCTGTCTGCACTGATTGCAAAACAGGGAAATGGAATATAATACCAATTCTTACTGCCATTTGACATTTATTGTAATTTAGACTATGGTTTTATTTTTGATATTGCTTTAAAACTGGTTTTAAATCTTGGGTGTTTATATTTTTATACTTGCTTGACTAAAAGCATGTCATTTGAAATTGATCCAGAGCATATTTGAAGTGGACTGATTTTTAGAATGACTGTACTCAGTGCACTGGATGTGGAAATTAAAATAGGATATTAGGCTGCACAATCATTTGAAATGATTGTTTTGATGCAGATGTTTTATAACAGGATCTACTTCAAAAGTTGAAATGATATTTTCTGTTTTTAGCACAGGCAAGTATATGTGTATTCAATGAATAGGTTAGAAATAAACTTCACTTTATGAAAAATAATATTTGCATACAAATAAAAGCTACTTTCCAAATGTGAAACAGAGGCATTCTGGTTTGGGTAATGAATTGGAAGCCAAGAAAACACAGACTGTGTCTCACTTGAAAAGCGCATTGTGTTATTTGCCTCAAACTGTTTTATTCCCAGCTCTATAATCATTGCCTACAGGGCAAGAAGAAAATGGAGATTTGGGGAAGAAATCAGTTACATGGTCAAAATAACAGAACAACAAAACAAGAACAGCTACGGCAAAAACCAGTTTCTGTAATGAATTTCAGATTCCAAAAATGTTTGTTTAAATTGCTTTAATTGGTTCTAAAATTCCTGTGCCCAAAGGTAAGGAGGTGGAGAGCAGGATAAGCCACAATAAGATCAAATATTGGCGGCAATAGCTAGGTCAGGGGAGAGGTCAACAAGGTGTGTGAACTCCACGCTAGAGTGGAATGGGGTATACGGAATTTCTTCAGGTAATATATATCAACAAACATATACTAGGTTCCTGTTAGGTGTGGGGCACGAAAATGGGGATACAGTGATTACCAGTAGGTGGTTCCTGTTCTCTTTGAGGTGATTGCATCTTTAGATTCTGGGCTTGCACTCTATTAGCCATTGGTGGGAAGGTCTCGGTATGTGAATCAGCAACGTTAGAATGTTGAACGGACAATAAACCAAAGAGCTTAGATAGCAGAGTGGCACTGCTGAGAAAAGTGTTTTAGAGTCATGTTAGACCTGGATTATACAACCCAGTTGTGAAAGTCATTAATGTGGAAACTTGACAAATTCTGTCTCAGCCTTAGTCTCCTTATTAGTAAAATTGTAATTCCTCAAAGTTATAATGAGAAGGAAGTGCAGTTCAATTAATTGAGATTATATATATATAATATGTACATCTATAAACATATAAAGTAGTATATTACAGATACTCAGTGTTTCCTTTCTTGAGAGAGTAACAATAAATATATGGACTAGAAAAAGGTATCCTTTCTGAATCTGAGAAGTGCTAGGCACCCAGGTAAAAGCCTGAATGACTAAGTTCTTCAACCACCCCCACTCCCTACCTTTCAGGCTTGAATCTAGTGCTGATTCCTACCCCCCCCCCCTTTTTGTTCTTTCTTGCAGGGAACTGGAATTGTTCCAGAGGGTAGGCTCAGGGCAGGAGTGCCCATAAACTTGAGGAAGGTATTGCTTACAAGAAGTGAGTCAAGGCATCTCTATTGTTTCCAACAAAGTGAGTGGAAAACACTCTGGTGCTCAAAATCTTGCTGGGCTAGGCAGGTTAAGACTATTTAGACACCATCATGAAGTCCATATATTGTATTTTATCTTCAGAGGGGGTGGTGGAGAGAAAAGGGAGGAAGAGGATGAAAGGTGGGGAGGAAGGAAGGGATGAGAGAAGTGGAGGAGAAGGGGAGTGGAAGAAGAGATACTTTTGATGTCAAACATCGATAGAAATGACTGGAGGGACAATTTTTTTTTTTTTCCCCACTTCAATTCTAGCAAGCCATCCACATTTTTCTGGGCTAGGCAGAATATTTATCAATTAGAAAATGGTAAACTGTGTCACATTCTTCCCAGGGATGTTGTAGAAAAACTGCAATGTTTAAAGAATGATCAAGGAACTCTGCTAAATGAGGTTAGGGTCAGCCTAATAAGCTGTTACTTATTTCACTTAACGTGAGTTTCCTTCCTCTGTAGAACTTTCTCCAACCACTTCATACTAAAGTCATGTCTCCTTTCCTAAACTCTCATGGCAATGACGGTCTCTACAACTCGTTTGGTAATCAATCATGCTCTGCCTAGTGTCATCTATATAGTTGATTTCAAGCATTCACACATTTTCTGGTTGTCATTTACCTTCCCAGTTGCTCTGTTCTTCTTACTATTTACTACTCGTCTTCACAACCTTCCTGTCAGCCCCTATCGTGAAACTCAACGAGTGCGCGAACTCCATCTCAAACTTGTGTCTCCCGCAGCACGCAGGACACACACATCTGCCACTTCGGAAGTGTGTGCAGCCTGGTTAAACCTTCCAAGTTTAATCTACAGAAACTAACACTTCTGAAGTCAGAGAACTAGCAAGCACCGAGAGTCTGGGTGACAGGTCCACGTGCACTTGTTGCACCTGGCGGCCTGAAGCCACTGCCCCCGGCTGCCCTTGGCATCCTCACCGCCCAGGCGGGGAAGGGCCGGGACGTCTCCCTTCGCAGAGCCTTTCTGGTCTGGGGGGAGCCGGGCCCCGGGGACGAGGGCTGGGCTCGCGCGAGCGTTAATTCAAGGGTGGGCGAGCCGGGCAGGTCCTCGCTGCTCCGAGCGGGCAGGCGGCGCGGGCCCTTCGCACCTCCCGGGGATGTGCGAATTGGAAGACGCGAGCTAGCGGCGCTCCGGCGCGGGGCTGGCACGGGCTCGGGCGGAGCTGCCGGGGGTCCCGGCTGACCCCGTCCTCGGCGGCGCGGCGCGGCGCGGCGCTGTCCCGCCCGAGCCGTCCTCGGAGGCGCCGGCGAGCGGGCTGTGGCGGCGGAGGCAGAGGCGCACGCCCGGGGGCGCGGGCTCACGGGCGCACCTGGCACCTGCCACAGGCGAGAGCGCGGAGCGGCCAGCGGAGGGCCGCCGCCGCTTCTCCCCGAGCGGCCCGAGGCTGAGCACGCTCCCGCGGGCCGGCCGCGCCGCGGAGAGAGTGGGTGGGCAGGGAGGGAGGGGAAGGCAGGAGAAGGGAGGGAGGGAGAGGCGCGTCCCCGCGGCGGGGGCGCGCTCTCGCGCGGGCTGCCGGGATCGCTCGCCGCCGCTGTGGTAATGTCCGCCATGTTGGCCATGGCGCAGGGAGCGGATCGGGCGGGCGAGCGGCGGATCTAGTCTGTGGAAGCGGCCGCGGGCGGCGGGGGGCTGTTTTCGGGCGGGGTGGGCGCCCATGCTGTGGCCGGGGGCAGTGAGGAGGAGGAGGAGGAGCGGGCCGGCCGCGCTGCACTGAGCAAGGAGGTGGAGGAGGCGGCGGGAGTCCTCCCCCCCCCTCCCCGCCCGCCCCGCCGCCGCCGCCCGGGCTGTTCCTGTAAGGCGGGGAGACAATGAGTAAACTCTCCTTCCGAGCGCGGGCGCTGGACGCCGCCAAACCGCTGCCCATCTACCGCGGCAAGGACATGCCTGATCTCAACGACTGCGTTTCCATCAACCGGGCCGTGCCCCAGATGCCCACCGGGATGGAGAAGGAGGAGGAATCGGTAGGGACTCGAGTGTTTATTACCCCCCCTTCCCTCCTCCCCCCTCCCCTTTGTCAGTCGGGCCTCGCCATTCACAGAGCGCTTTACGCTCGCTGGAGGGCGCCGCTGCCGCTCCATCGCATGGGACCCTACGCCGGCGGAGTAGCGTAAACCCTCTCGGCCGGCGCAGCGCCCGCCCGCGGCCGCCATGTTGTTGCGTCCCAGTGTTGTGATTAGCTCGCAGCGCCGCTTACGCTGCCGTAAGAGGGCCTTGCCGTAAGCGGCGTCCGGGAATGGCGCAGGAGATGTTCTGGCCGTTCTTGGCGTACGGCCTCTGTTTACCTTTTTTTTTTTCCTTCCCCCCAGGCCCGGGGTTAATTGATGGGTGAGGAAACCTTAATGCAATTTTCCCGCACGTTGAAATTTAGTTTGCATTGAAATGACTTACGGGAAGTAAAGCGCGTTAAAACATAAATCCCCTCCCAGCGAGGGGAGCCGCATCCCCAGCCCGTGGTGTGGCCGCGGGATGAGGCTCTGCAGCGCTGCGGCGCGGGAGCGCCCGGGCCGGGGCTGCCCCGGGGATGAGAGTCCGAGACCGGCTCGCTCCGCCGGCCGGACCTGGACGGCTCTGGACGGCTCTGGACTTCCTGGCGGTGGCGGCCCCGCTCGGTGCGCGGCGTTAGGAAGAAGCCTGGGGTGTTCGGCGACGAGCCCCCCGCGCCCCGCTGTCCCCGCGCCGCGTCCCTGGAATTGTCATGGGGTGGGGGGGTGTCTTTTCAAAATTAAGGACCTTGATGACAGTTGCATTTTTGACACTACAACGGCTTTTAGTAAAAAATGCTGCTCTTTTCCTGCTTGATGGGTTAAATTCTGCACACGGTAGCTTTTCATTTGGCGTGCCAGTGTTTGTGACTGGAGTGGTGTTACTTGCGTGCGAAGTTCATAGTAACTGCACCCTCAAGAATTTCTTCAATGAACCTTCGGTCCCGCCTTATTGTCAACCTCCGGTGTGCATCGATTGGTTCTTTTACTGCTGTGACTGTCAAAAGAAGGCTCGAGGTTTCTGTGATTGGTTTCCTCTTTTGACTGTTAATGTAGCAGGAAATGCTTTTCTGCCTTTGATTGGCTAGTCTTGTTCTGACCTCATTATATTACCCTGCCATCACTTTCTGCTTTGATTTAATTAGTTGCTTTGGTGTTTATTTGAAAGTCTTGCACTTTCGGTAGAATTGGATATGGCTGTAGTACCAGAATGAACATTTAGCTTCAACTTGAAAAATAAGATGAAAACGCACCATTTATATTTAAGGTTTAGAGCAAAGTCATATGTGAAAATCCTTGTGTTTTCAAGATAAAATTTATTTCTTAGTTTACCATGGAAGGATAATTAAAATAAGAACGCCCTCGTATGTACAAGGATTTTTTTTTTTAAGATTATTTATGCATGCAAGAGCTGGGGTTCGGGCCAGAGGTGGGGGTGTGTGTGTGTGAGAGGATTCACCAGAGAAAGAGTGGGGAGCAGAACAGGTAGATTGACTGAAATACACTGCTGAGGGGAGCAGCGGGTGAGTCAGGAGAGGTCTGCTGGGCCATGTGGATTGCTCCCTGCCCTGCTGGGGATCGAATTTGTGCTGCAGAGGCTGCTTAACAGCTTCATAGGTTGCATCTTAACCCCTTGCACCACTTGGGAGCCCTACAAGAATTATTTGAACTGAAAAACCCTGTAAGTTTGAATTCCACAGAGTTCTTTCTGTTGATGGTGTTTTATGGATTTGGACCCCTAAAGAGTCTTAGATACATACATTAATATTGGATATAATCACTTGGATTCTTTTTATTTTGGTTTGGCGAGAACTTAAATCAGTAGGCATGTTCTGTAATGAACAATCAGACTCTGGAAGATATATTCCTGTTTTTGTAAATAGTGATATGCAATATACCAAGTTGTTGCTTTATGGCTCTAGTTTCTCACATACAATTTAGTATTTTATCTGCATTTCGGAAGAAAAGTTGCAGCTTAGTTTTGTTTTTTTAAATGATAAACTAAAAATAAATGCTTAACCCCCCCTCCCCCACAATATTGCACCATTCCTTTTCAGTAAACTTTGTGATTTTTAAAAAGAACATGAGTACCAAAGTCAGGTTATTTTCAGTAGCCTGATTCAGCTGTGCAGTTTTGGTGAAGAAAGCTAAATTATGTTAGAACTGGATTTCAAACCAGACTTTTGACTCTCCCTGTTCTTCTGCCTCTTTAATGTTACAAGTGGAGGTGCTTAAAACTAAACAGAACAAACCATGACAGTTTAGATTTGTAATTTAAAGTCTTCTTCCCAGAATGTCCACCTGGTGTATTAGTTTTTTCTTTTAAAAATTAACATGTAATTCAGAAGACTTGTGCTTTCATGAGCGACAGCCACTTCACTTCTGGTCTTATTACAGGACTTCTGTTATTAAACCTAATAATTTGTTTATTTGAAAAATAGATCTGCTTTGATAAATATTTTTAACTAGCAGTATAATATAAACTGCACAAATGTTTTGTGTTTTACTTTGGTTATATTTCAGTTCAACTTCCATTTATCACCATGTTCTAATTATGTTGTTGTTGTTTTTTTTTTAAATCACAAACTTATAAAAAATAAACAATAAAAACCTTGGTTTGTGGATTTGTAATTGTTGACATTTTTTAACTGCCCACAATCTAACCCCTTCCTATTTGGTGGAGAATCCTTTCACTTCACTTTAATCCCGTTGTAGATCCTCTGCTCTCCTCTAATAAAATAAAGAACTGTCTCAGGGTAACTATTGGACTATCTATAGACTGTTTACTAATATGTCACTGACTCAATTTTGAGTTACATTCTGACATCTGTGAGATGTTCTTTGGCTTTGGTAGCACTCTGTCATCTTAGACCATACATCTTAGCTCTTTTCTTTGGACATGCAACCATCTTTTACTACAATCCCCTCCCCTTATTATCATTGTCTATTGCCCAGTTTCTGCCAGTTGGTATCCTCCAACAACTTAGTCTTTGAAGTGCCCCTCTTGGCACAGGGTCTAGAGCACATATTGTAAAACTTAGGTATTTTAGGGTCTAAACAATCAGAAGTATCCTGTGATTGGTGACTCTGCCACTTTCCCTTGTGTCTTGTATTAGTGGTACTTGATGTTTTAAATAACAGTTACCATTTTTTGAATACCACTTATGCCTTAAATACTAGTTAAGAACTTTAGATATGTTATTTAATTCTTTTCAAGGTCAACTTTTTTGAGGTATGATTTACATAGAATACAAGGCACCAGGTAAAAGCATAGTGCTTGATGAGTTTGACAGTGTTTACACCCATGGAAGCACCACCACTGTCAAGATAAAGAACTTATCAAACACTTGTAAAAGTATGCCTGTTCTCCTGTGCAAGTCAGTCCTTTTCCATGAACAGCTTTAAGCAACCATTGATCTTCTTTCTCGCACTATAGTTTTACTTTTTCTAGAAGTTCATGTAAATGGAATCATGCATACTTTCTTGCGTCTGGCTTCTTTTACTTAGCATGATGCATTGGCTTCATCCTTGTATCTATATTGGCTCATTCCTTTTTATTAGATAGTATCCCAGTGAATTAATATTCTATAATATTTTTAAAAGATGATAATGGTTTGATTAGAATATTAAATCCCTAAAAAGCTTAGTCTTTCATTACTAAACTTATTATTGGTCTTAGCTTTTTACATTTTCTCTTTATCTGGACAATCTGTTAACTTTGCATCTTCCTGTTTTGGTGCCATTATGTTTATCTGAGTTGTATTTTAATATATATGTTAAAATATATTTTAATATATATGTTAAAATATAAAAAATATAAATATATTTGTTAAAATATATTTGCATATAGCAAATTTGTGGACAACTACCCTATTTTATTATTTAGATTTTCTTCTAATAGAATGTAATCTCCGTGAGGGCAGGGGTCTTTGCATGTCTTGCTCCCTAATATATTTCAGGTGTCCAGAACTGTGCCTGGCATATAACGTATGCTTGATAAATGTTTGTTAAGTATAGAACAAGCTTCTGTTTTTTTCTATACCACGATTGATGTTTTTGTGAAACACTAGCTCTGTGTGTGTGTATATGTTGAGATGTTTCTGTGTGCGTATATGTTAAGATGAATATGTGTGAAACACTAGCTTTGTGTGTGTATATATGTTGCGATGTTCTGTGTGTGTATATGTTGAGATGTATATGTGTGTAAAATTTATTTGCAGAGCTTGGTAAATTACTCTTTCAGGAATTCTTTGGTTTCTTAACTTTTGGTACTGTGTATACCAAAATACTAAGTCTTTGTCCTCTTGAATAAGAGGTCTCTCTCTCTTTTTTTTTTTTTAACATTCATACAAGAATGGGGTACAGGCAAGAGGTGGGGGGGTGAGAGGATTCACCTAGAGACCAGAGTGGGGAACAGACAGGTAGATGATGGACTGACTACACTGCTGAGGGGAGCAGCGGGTCAGACAGGAGAGGTCTGCTGGGCCATGTGGGGTAGCTCCCTGGCTGGCCAGGGATCTAACTCATGCTGCAGAGGCTGCAGATAGCTTCACAGTGCTGTGCTTAACCCCTTGTGCCACCAGGGAGGCTCCAGAGGTCTCTTTAAGTATAGGTTTTTTTAATACCTAGGTATGGGTGTAATACTAGTCTTTATCTTGCATTAATTATCTTTCTTATATATTGATTTGTGTAATATCTCTTCATCTTAGAATGAACCAGAATCTGCATAAAGCAGTTTATCTTTAATTTTTTTAAAGATTTATTTATACAAGCACTGGGTACAGTAAAAAGCGCGGGGAGGGTGAGAGAATTCACCAGAGCCAGAGCGGGGAGCAGAGCAGGCAGAAGGACCGAGGTACACTGCTGAGGGGAGCAGTGGGCGGCAGGAGAGGTCTGCGCGCCATGTGGGACCCTCCTCCGGTGGCCGGGGAGCAGCCGGGGATCGAACCGGCGCCCAGAGGCTGCGGGCAGCTTCGCAACCCAGTGCTCAACCGTTGCGCCACCGGGGAGGCCTGGATTATAGATAGTTTTGAATGTTAGTTCCATAGTTTGTAGGATAGTATAGAAGAAAGCATCGAGATGTGAATCTGAAGTCTGTTTCTAGTGTTCTGTTCTTAAGTTGCCATGCAATCTAGGCAAGTTGACTACTTTCTTTGAGCCTCAGCTTATTCTCTACCATCACAGCTACCACTTACTGAGAGTGTTAGGAATGTGTTGAGCATGTGCTAGGCAATTTGTTAAACTAAGCTAGTGGTTTAGAGTTCATAACAGTAAAATGTGTAGGTACTATTATTTCTTTTCCAGAAGAAGAAATAGAGGCTTTTAAAGTTAAGTGACTTACCCAGAGTCACTCATACCTGGACTAGGACATGGTAGACAGAATATGAACTCAGGCTCTATGCACAAGTTGACTCTAGGGTTCTGTTCTTCATCTGTACAATGAGTGGGTTGAGGATTTGATGATATCTAAGGTTCATTACATTTCCACTGCTCCATTGCTTATTATTCTATGGTCATGAAGGAATCACTGAAAGTTTTTGCCTCAGGGAATGATACTATGAAAGATTTTTGTAGTGAATCCCTTTTGGTAAACATTTTTTTAAAAAGTTGAAAGATTTGTCTGTGGTGGAAGTTTATATTTCATCAGTATCAGTTCTCTACAAATGAGACCTAAAAATAGTTGACAGGTGGGATTATTAGTTGGCTTAAAGTAACAAACCATATCTGGTTTTATTGGGGGTTCCTGCATGTTGTCTCACAGACAAGGAAGGATTGAATAGTCAAGACTTAAGAAAGCCAGTAACTGGGGCAGCTCGTGACATTAGCAAGTGACAATATCGTAATCATTCTGACTAAGTCTTTTGACATTAGGGTAGTGGCTAATAACGTGTGTTTTGGAGCCAGACTGTGGCTTTGACTCCTTGGGCAGGTTAATTTCATGTATGAAATGTCACTGGGTTATTGGAAGGATGAATCATAGTATGCTTGGGAGAGTTTGTGGCACTAAGCATTCGATTGGCTATCGTTGTCATCATTACATATCTTTTAGTGTAAAATACCAGATTCCTGAGATAGGGGGCATTATTGGTTTGATTTGCATCAGGTATCTACCTCTAAGTCTGCCAGTCAAGGAATGGCAGACGTCACGTGGTAGTAAAAGCTATTCTGAAAATGGGACTTCAGCCAGGAACTGTCCTGAGACTTCCACTACTGATGGGTATATAATATCGTGATCAAAATTTGTGAAGTGAAGGTGTTGAATTGTTTTAATTAATGATTTGACCCAAGGTGAATTGGTGCACTTACTGTATTTTTACACTACAAAGGTAGTGTAAGGTGTTTCAATGACATTAGAGTGTTTTTTATGTTTACGCTTTAAATGAAATTTGAATTAAAGACTGTAAAAGAAGTCTCCATAATCCTTTTAAAGAATGCCATTCTTTTACATTTGTTAATTTTCAAAGTAATAAGCAGTGAATTTTGTGTGACCTCAAAGAAATTGTTTAACCTTCCTGACCCTTATTTTCCTCATTTGTGAATTAGAATTAGACTAGTGAGCTTTTTATTTATTTTTATTTTATATATATATTTTACATCATTTTTCATTTTTGCACAGTGTATGCATTTTCATCTTGGTTATAGTCCCCGTACAATTCCCACCCCCCTTGTTTTGATCCTACTCCCCCCCTTCTCCCCTCCCCCAGTGTGTCTCTGATTTATCTTTGCTTGTTTACTTTATTATAATTAGGTTTTTTCCTGGTCCCTTACTTAGGTTTTCTAAAAGTACTTTGGTTCTAAAAATTACATCTGTGAATCTACATGTCTGTCTTTTGGACATATTGTCCAGAATGTTAATCAGATGTAAAGGCATAACAAATGAGAGCATAAACATTAGAAAGACATTAATATGAAAGGCTTAACTTTTCAACACTATTGCAGTGTCAGTGTGGTTTAGAAATTTTTTTGTGGGTTTTTAAAAATGAGAATCAGTTATATTTATCTGTTATGTAATACTAATTTTTCCTAGATGTCAACAGAATGGCCCATTCTGTATGTTTTGGATATGATCATTTTCCTTACTTTGCTGAAATTTTTTTCACTGTCTTTAGTACTCATTGCTGTTCTGATTTTTGGTATACTTTTAGTCCATACTACTAGAGTTTATTCACATTTTCTAATATCTCATGTTTCTCTCTTGATGAGTGCGTCTTTCTGTATGTCTGTGGATGAATACATGAGAAAGTGAGAACACATGCAGGAGAATAGGCTCTTTTTTTCCCCAGTTAAACCAAATGCCTTAAAGTATCAGCCTATGCTGTTTTGTTCAGCATAGGTGAATACCTTACCTAAGCATATAAGTGATAGAAAAGTTTGTAATACATGTGTAGACCATGGTCCTAGAGGCTGGAGTTGAGTTTGAATGTATTTCTAAACATAAAACTCTAATTCTTGATTTCATTGCAAGTAGAACTGAGATGGGAAAATGGTCATACATGCATAAGGGACAGTGTAAAGAGGAAAGGATAATAGGTAAGAAGAGTAAGTCATAATGGAGCCCAATATAGATAGCAGAAGAATCATCATGATAATTTGATTTTATCTTAAAACTGACTCTTGGGGGTTTTTTTGGTCTTGTTTTCCCTTAGATGGATTGGAACTTCAAATTTGCCTACTCTGTCATCCGGGAGTGTACCTTGAGGGATTAACACTGAAGGAAAATAAGTTACTTCCGGATTATCTGCTCTAAGATTTCTTTTTTCTTGTCAGCTATTGTTACTCTGCAGTAAGAGGAATGCAGAGTCAACTCGTCTGCTTATCTAATAATACATTTCTTTATTTTCAGCTTTCTTCCCTTTTTTTTTTTAAATTTGGTCAGCAAAGGATGTGAAGTTTTTGGTTTGGGAGTCATCAAACAGCCCTTTGTTATACAGCTAACTGAATGAAGTTGTTGGAACTTTAAAATTGTGAGTTTAGTTCTAATCCTGGTCTCTCATCATTTCCCCATTGGGCAAGATAAATCGCTCATTTCATAAGTTACATTTCTTTATCTTTTAATGAGCAATGTCTCAAAAGGTATTTTAAAGAATAACTTTTTTAGTAAAAACTTAAGTCAGTGCCTTATACACTTTCATTAATAACAGTTTTCAGTATAAATGTGAAGGGGTATAGAAGAGTAAAATATATAGAGTACTAGTCCATATAATTTTGAGGCATAGTTTCACATTTTTTCTCCTGCCAATTAAATATATTTTACAGTTGTCAACCATTAACAAATTGATATTGTGTATTTTTCTCCCGTCTGTTTCCTGGCAGAGCAGTTAACAAGCAAATTGACTTAAAAAATTAAAGACTGGAAATTAGCAGCCAAGAGAACTAAATCTTCAGCTAATCCCCAGAGTAATAATTGAGTCATGAATAATTGATAGTTAAATATTGTATTTGTTTTTTTAGAAGTGATTTTCTATTTTAGATTAGACAGATTAGTCAGTCATGAGGGGGGAATAGATTTTAGTGATGAAAATCTGTTCAGTGGGAGGTATACTAAGGAAGTAAATGAAGAGAGACTTTCTAATATACTAGTGAACTCTAATCAACTCTGAAGTTTGGGTGCTTTGGAAAGCATAATACTGAAGAGGGTATAGTCTTGCCATTTATTTGCTCCCTGAGCTTTTTCTGTACTGGGAGGTTTTTTGATTAAATTTCTTAGTTAATTGTATGGGGCTGTCACAGGAATACCAGGAAATTTATTTTATCAATCTGTCCACTAATTTTTGATAGCATTCCAACTGGAATAACCCCAAATTGCTTCTGTTCTCAATTTCTGAATGGGGCTATTGCATCTGATTTTAGAAGCCTTGTGCAAGGCTTCTTAAGGCTTTTTATGCGTGTGATTTGAATTCCTTTGGCAATCTGATGAACCTCCTCAATATTTACATGCATAAAATAAACCAATTACAATATAGTTATAAAAATATTAAATAATTTTTAATTTATATGCTTTATTAATACATAAGCAAGTTGGGTCTAATCTTAGAAGTGAGGCAGTAATGAGTATAAACAATATTTTGACAAGTGCAGCACTATAATATGATAATGAAAAGACCTGATTTTGGTTTTATCACTATTTAAAAATAGAACTAGTACTATTGTGATCTGTTACCTATGTTAGTAATTGAAGGAAATACTAAATTTGTTAGAAGTTTAATGTAATTAAAGAAATGATTATCTTCTCACCCAAGCTCATGGATCCCCCTTATTTCTTTCTTTGGATGTTTTGGGAATCTGTGATTTGAAGTTTAGAATTCAGCAGAAGAATTTTCATAGCCCATATGGCAATCACATTTCTGTTTTCTCCTTGTCCCTGAGTCAGGCTGCAAATTTTTATTCCCATCATTTTATTTTATTTTAAAATCTTTTTTTTTTTTTAAAAAAAAGATTTATTTATTTATACAAGAGCTGGGGTACAGGCCAGAGGTGCGGGATGGTGAGAGGATTCACCAGAGACGGAGCAGGGAGCAGACCAGACTGATGGATCGAAAGCACTGCTGAGGGGAGCAGCGGGCCAGACAGGAGAGGTCTGCTGTGCCATGTGGGCATCTCCCTGGTCGGCCAGGAATCCAAACAGTGCTGCAGAGGCTGCGCACAGCTCCACAGTGTGTCGCTGTACCAGCTGCGCCACTGGGGAGGCTCTATTCCCATGTTGTTTTTTGGGTTTTGGTTTTTTTTTGAGATTTATTTATTTATGTGTACAAGAGCTGGGGTACAGGCCGAGATGCAGGGGGTGAGAGGATTCACGAGAGACAGAGCGGGGAACAGAACAGGCAGACTGAAAGACACTGCTGAGGGGAGCAGCAGGCGAGACAGGAGAGGTCTGCTGCACCATGTGGGTTTCCCCCAGGTGGGCCAGGGCAGAGGCTGTGGCTTGCTTCACAGTGTGGTGCTTAACCCCTTGTGCCACCAGGGAGGCCCCTATTCCCGTCATTTTAATGGAGATGATGCTATAAACAGTCTTATATTGTTTTCATGTTTAAGACATTTTTATACTTTGTAAATTAAAAAAAGTAGACCCCCATGATTTAGAGATAAAAATTTAATAGCACAAAATGATACACATGTGGAGATTCCCCACATCCCAGAAACTCTACAGAGGTTGCTATCGTTACTGTGGAGTGTGTGTCTGTGTCTGTGTCAGGAAAATTTCTAAACATACCCATTTTATGTGGTAAAGTGGGCAAATTTTTCACTTTATATTTATTTGATAAGTGAGTAATATGTAACCTTTAAGTGGGTTTCTTAAAGTCATAAAGTTGGGTAATTTTCATTTTAAATGTCTGTATAATATCTGAGGAAGTGCGAATTGGTAAATTGTAGTTTGCTGTTGAATACTTTGGAAATATCAAACCTTATCCTGCTATTCCCATGTGGGAATTTGGTTTTTGCTAAAGGCTTGCTTTGTGCATAGGATTTGTTTATATTCCTTTATATAAAACTTATTCAGGTTAATGATTAAGTGATTTGTCATTGCATTTTCTCTAATTATGGTTTTAAATAGCAACTTGCATCAGAAGACCAACATGAGGTACCTTTTTGAAGAATTCTGTTTTATGTCAGGTATCATTGGTAAGCTGGATTTTTCATGCAGTACAGACTGCACTCTAAAGTAGTTGTTTGTGATGTTTATTCATTCAGTAAAAAAATCCGTGAAGACAGGGATTGTGTCTGTGTTACTTGTTTTCTATTAGCTGATAAGGGATTGACATGTTAGCTGCTCACTAAATATTTGTTGACTGAGTGAATAACATCTGCTATGTACTTTGTCTTGTTTCATTACTTTTTTTAACTTTTTTTTTTTTTTAATTGGAACGTGGACTTTCTTCATTGAAGTAACATTGCAGTATAACAATATATAAGTTTCTGGTGTTCATTGTTGAGAATCAACATATGTATGTACTACATTAAGTTCACGGCTAGAAGTCCAGCTCTATCCTTCATCATGCCTTTGTCCCCTTTTGTGATTTACCTCCCTCCCCCACCCCTCATATAGTCCAAAAGTTTGCCTTTGCTTTATTTAGTTGTCCATTTGTTTTCTCTATACTATGTATGGGTGAAATCATTCTGTTTGCCTTTTTCTTGCTATTTACTTCAGATACAGAAAGAGGAAAGATGTGGTGCCCATCTTTAAGCAGCTTATAGTCCCATAGAAAAGAGTTGTGTACGAATAACTCTTAATGAGGTTCGGTATGTTATATGGAAGATAACAATGACATTGTGGAAATTTGTGTCATGAGGGGCATGATTTGAACAAGAGTATATATGAATTCACATAGTAGCTAATTGAGCATACTATACTATTGAATTAATTTTTATAAATTAGTTTTGAAATTATTTCCTATGCTACAATTTATGAGGTTTTTTTTTTAAGACACTTGTTCTTTCTTTCGTTTTGGGTAGTGTGTGATGTCCAGGAAGAGTTTTTTGAGGGTTGAAAAAAATTTTGTGTTCTACTATCATTGTACCTTTTAGGACAGGCTAACTTGTTAGGGTGCTTCTTTAAGGAATGGAATATGACCTAAAGACACAGTGATGTGCATATTTTACTAACTTTGGTTTAAAGCACAGGCTATTTTCCATTAAGAAAAAGATTCTTGGGAGAAGATTGCCACAGGTGTTTTAGGCAGTAGCAGTTACCCATCAATTTATTTGAAATAGCGCAATCATATTAGTAGAATTTTTTTTAAAGATTTATTTATTTATGAATACAAGAACGGGTACAGACCAGAGGTGCGGGGGGTGAGAGGATTCACCAGAGACAGAGTGGGGAACAGAACAGGCAGACTGACGAACTACACTGCTGAGGGGAGCAGCGGGTAAGTCAGGAGAGGTCTGCTGCACCATGTGGGTTGTTCTCTGGCCTGGGATTGAACTTGTGCTGCAGAGGCTGTGGTTAGCTTCATAGGTTGTGTCTTAACCCCTTGCGCCACCAGGGAGACCCTCTTAGAATTTAATCAGGATTTTCAAAATACTTCCAAAAGAAATACAAAGGTTTAGGTCACTGAATCTTAAACTTTGCATTCATCGTAATCACCTGGAGGGCTAAAACACCAATCACTGTACTTAATTTCTAGAGTGTATTATTCAATAAGTCTTGGATGGGGTCCTGGAATTGGCTTTTCAGATATGTTCCCAGGGGATCTTGATACTGCTTGTCCAGTGACCCCACTTTGAGAATCACTTTTTTTTATTTGAGAATCACCACTTTTGAAGAAGAATGGTGGTTATTGTCTGAGCCACATCAGAATACCTGGGAGACTTTTATAAAGTACATGGGTAGGCTTTGCCCTAGATTAACCAACCAAATTAAAATTTATGGTTGATTCTGATTAAAGATCGATAAAAAGAATTAACATGTGGGCCTCCCCAGTGGCGCAGTGGTTGAGCACTGGGTTGCGAAGCTGCCTGCAGCCTCTGCAGTGGTGGTTGGATCCCCGGCCACTGGGCGAGGGTCCCACATGGCACGCAGACCTCTCCTGCCGCCCGCTGCTCCCCTCAGCAGTGTATTTCTTCATCAGTCTGCCTGCTCTGCTCTCCGCTCTGACTCTGGTGAATTCTTTCACCCTCCTGCACTTCTGACTGTACCCAGTGCTTGTATAAATAAATAAATAAATCTTTAAAAAAAAAAAAAAAAAAAACACGTGCCCTTGATCCCTGCCTGCCTGCCTTATATTTTAACTTTCTGAGTTTCTTGTGCTCTAATTCATTGGTTTTCAACTTTTTCGACTCTGTGTGTGTGTGTGGGGGGGGGGTAGAAATAAGTGTACCTTGACACACCATGCGTGCGTGCGTGCGTGCGTGCACAATTTTCTTTCTGCAATAGTTCTGTAACAGGGTGGTCCCCAGTAAAGGGGGAGGTTCCAGGTTCCCTGCCCCACCCAAATGGAGGGTGGAGCTGAGCAGGGAGAGAAGAAGCTGAAGAGGAGACTGAGGAAGGAAGCAGGATGGAGCCAGATGGAGACCTGGAGGGGCTCATGGAGCCTAGAGACGTGAAGAAACTGCGCTTGTCTTTTGGTCGTGGACTGGAGTGAGGGTGTAGTCCACAAAGCCTGTATGGAATTAGCTTTAGGACATCCTTTTCTGTCAGAAACAACCAGACAAGCCCAGAAGGAAAAGAGCAAAATCACAATCAAAGCTGCCATTGTCACCTCCCCACGGGTCTCACCCACATCTGTGTCACCCAGTCCACGACCAAAAGACAAGCGCAGTTTCTTCACGTGTCTCTAGGCTCCACGAGCCTCCTCCAGGTCTCCATCTGGCTCCATCCTGCTTCCTTCCTCAGTCTCCTCTTCAGCTTCTTCTCTCCCTGCTCAGCTCCACCCTCCATTTGGGTGGGGCAGGGAACCTGGAACCTCCCCTTTCCTGGGGACCACTCTGTTACAATTCTACAAAGTTTCTGTGAGCAATGAATTAATTGGTGAATACTGAACAATTTTTCCTAGAAGAAATACAGGATTAGGTTTCTGTGAGCCTCTGGCCACATTTTCATCGGCTAGCCTGTACATAATCTTGTTTTATGTATGTTTCTCTTTAAATATTTTTTTTTAAAAAAGATTTATTTATTTATACAAGCACTGGGTACAGTCAGAAGCGCGGGAGGGTGAGAGAATTCACCAGAGCCAGAGCGGGGAGCAGAACAGGCAAAAGGATGGAAGTACACACCTGAGGGGAGCAACGGGGGGCGGCACGAGAGGTCTGCGCGCCATGTGGGACCCTCGCTGGTGGCTGGGGAACGAACCGGCACTGCAGAGGCTGCTGGCAGCTTCGCAGCCCAGCGCTCAACCGCTGCGCCACCAGGGGAGGCTCTAAAGATACTTTAATATGTATTGTTGATGTATATTGACATTGAACTCAGTCAGCGGTACTATCGTGTCTGAATGAAGGTTGTCTAACATACCTATTCTGTAAGGTGCATCACAGACTTCTATGCTTAGGGACACTAGGTAGCACTTCAGCACTATACTTGGTAGGCACTGTAAATGATGAAATAAAAAATACAAATATGAGAAAAATGGAAAAATGTGGCACTAGCTAGAATGCCATAAAAATACTGTTTATAGTAGGAGAACCGAAATGAAAGGTCAAGAGTATTATCTTGTTTGATCTCAGCTGGGAACACATGAGGTTAGTGACAAATTCTTTGCCACTTTGCACATTCTGCAAATGTGACTGAAAAGTACTCCAACTATTGATTTTGGAATTACAAATACATTTTAATGAGTGGAATTGGTCAATGTAGTATTGTGAGTAATGAGGATCACCTGTGCATATATAATTGCTCCCTTTTTATTTCTGTTTTGTTAAATAAGCTACTACAAGGATTTCATTATCCACAGTTTATTAATTGCTGTTTAATTCATCACCATGAACTATTTATTCGCAACTTATGAAATGATAAATGGTAAGTGATGTTAAACTGTCTATATTCTCCCCTTCATTTAGAGAATGTAGAGTTTAACCTTGATGAAAGGATGTTAATTTGGTTTGGTTTGTGTTTGGTGTTTGTTTACCCAAACCCCTCTTCCTCCTTTTTGGTAACCATTACTTTGCTCTTATATTCTGAAAGTTTGTTTTTGTTTTGTTCATTTATCTTCTACACATGAGTGAAGTCATATCATGTTTGCCTCTCTTCTTCTGACTTATTTCACTTAGCATGGCAGTCTCTGGATCCATCCAAGTTCTTGCAAATGGCAGGATTGCATCTTTTTCTTTTTTAGAAATGAATAGTATTCCATTTTGTATATAGAGCATCTTTTTATAATGTTACTATCTACCAGTAGACACCTAAGTTGTTTCCAGTTTCACTATTATGAATAATGCTATGATGGACATGGGGGTGCATATATCCCTTTGAATTAGTGTTTTTGTATTATTTGGGTGACATAATTGGATCATATAGAATTTGTTTTTAAGGTTTTAGGAGTTCCCATTCCCATATTGTTTTTCATGACTGCACCAGTTTGCATTTTTTTTTAAGATTTATTTATTTATGCATATAAGAGCTGGGGTACAGGCCAGAGATGTGGAGGGTGAGAGGATTCACCAGAGACAGAATGGGGAGCAGAACAGACAGATTGACTGAAATACACTGCTGAGGGGAGCAGCGGGTGAGTCAGGAGAGGTCTGCTGTGGCATGTAGTTTGCTCCCTGGCCAGGGATCGAACTGTTGCTGCAGTGGCTGCGGATAGCTTCATAGGTTGCGTCTTAACCCCTTGTGCCACCAGGGAGGCCCCCAGTTTGCATTCTTAATAACTGAGTATAAGGATACTCTTTTCTCCATGTCATCACCATCACTTGTCTCATAATAGGCATTTTCACAGGTGTGAGATGATCTCACTGTTTTGATTTGCATTTCTCTAATAAAGAGATGAACATCTTTTCATGTACCTGTTGGCCATCTGTATGGTTTTGCTTTTTTTGAGAAGTGTCTATTCAGATTCTTTTCCCATTTTTTAAATTTTGCTGTTGAGTTGTATAAGTTCTTTAAATATATTGGATATTAATGTCTTATCAGATATATGATTTACAAATATTTTCTCCCATTTAATTTTTTTTTTAAGATTATTTATGCATACAAGAGCTGGATACAGGCCAGAGATGCGGAGGTGCTGAGAGGATTCACCAGAGACAGAGTGGGGAACAGAGCAGGCAGATTGACTGAAAGACAATGCTGAGGGGAGCAGCGGGCAAGACAGGAGAGGTCTGCTGGGCCATGTGGGTTGCTCCCTGGTGGGCCGGGGATCAAACTCATGCTGCAGAGGCTGCGGATTGCTTCACAGTGCATTGCTTAAACCCTTGCACCACCAGGGAGGCCCCCTCCCATTTTCTTTTGATGACACTTTCTTTCATGGTACAGTTTTTAGTTTCATGTAATCCCATTTGTTTAGTTTTTCTTTTGCTCCCTTTGCCATTGGAGTCAAATATCCAGATATCTGTAAGGCTGATGTCAAGGATTTTATCACCTATATTTTCTGTGTATTTCATGGCTTTGTGTCTTAGATTCAAATCTTTGATGTATTTTGAATTAATGTTTGAGTAAGATAGTGGTCTAATTTCATTCTTTTGCATATAGCTGTCCAACTTTCCCATTAACATGATTGAGGAGGCTTGTTCAGTTCTATTGTGTTCCCTTGAGTCCTTTATCATACATTAGTTGTCCATATATGTGTTGTTTTATTGCTGAGCTCTGATTTTATTTCATTGATCTCTGTGTCTGGTTTTGGTTTTTTTAGTACCGTGCAGCTTTGATTACTATAACTTTGTGGTATAGTTTAAAGCCAAGGAGCATGATTAGAGGGTGTAAAGCTGTACAAAATGATCGCTGGAAATGTGTTCTGCCTCTTGAGCTATCTTACCATCTGAACTATCTCATTAATTTGAAATAGTTAATGTCTCTGTAAATTGGGAAAACAAAACTCCCAAATATCCAACTTGGTTTATTCTGTTTTCCAAAGTACCCCACCTGTCCATTTTAACAGTATCATATATGTTCATTTGTAAAAATATTTCAGAATATGCCAGAAAAGTACAAAGAACATACAGATCCCCTCCTGTTCTACCATTCTGAAATGTCCATGGTTGACTTCTGTGTGCCTTTGTTTACTGTCATGCTTTTTCCTTCGTGTGTGTATATCTAGGTGTCTGTATGTCTGTGACATTTGTTTCTGAACCTGTTCCTTTCAGATTAAAAAATTTCAAGGAAATACTGACCCAAATTGAGTTATCTTGTCAGTTAGTCCTAGTCACTGGCCTGAAAGGTGGGTGGAATAGGAGAATGGCTGTCTGCATTTTGATCATTGTATAAAGAGAGTTTGAGAGGAAGAACAGTGAATTCCATGAACAAGAGAATTTAAGGCATAGATGTGGTCATTAAAAAAAGTTTTGTGGGGCCTCCCCGGTGGCGCAGCAGTTGAGCGCTGGGTTGCGAAGCTGCCCGCAGCCTCTTAAGCGCAGGTTCGATCCCCGGCTGCTCCCCGGCCACCGGAGGAGGGTCCCACATGGCGCGCAGACCTCTCCTGCCGCCTGCTGCTCCCCTCAGCAGTGTACTTCGGTCCTTCTGCCTGCTCTGCTCCCCGCTCTGGCTCTGGTGAATTCTCTCACCCTCCCGCGCTTCTGACTGTACCCAGTGCATGTATAAACAAAACAAACAAACAAATAAATAAATAAATAAACAAAACATGCCTCTATTAAAAAAAAAAAAGTTTTGTGAACTGGGTATCAATTCTAATTTGTCAATTCTCTAACTAGGTGGTGTTCCATTGTAGAAATTTTACTTATTTGAGTGCTATAGTAAATGTCATTTCCTCTTTGATTATGTATGATAGATTGTTATTGCTTGTATTAAAGAAAACTATTGATCCTGGGCTTCCCTTGGTGGCGCAGCGGTTGAGCGCTGGGTTGCAAGGCTGCCCACAGCCTCTGCAGGGCCAGTTAGATACCCGGCCACAGGCGAGGGTCCCACCAAAAAAAAAACAAAGAAGAAAACTATTGATTCTATTAATTATATATACTGTAACCTTATAAATTGTTTGTACTTGGTTTTGTAGTGATTCTCTAGTATGCCTGTAACCATCTTCCCTCATTTAAATTCTTTTGGAACTTAACTCCAATTCCATGTTAAATAGCAGTGGAGATAATGGACATCTTTCGGTGTCTGACTTTAGTGTGCTTTTAAATAAGATGTGATTATTTTGGACTGATTTATAGCCTTAGAAAGCAAATAGAATATGTGTGTGTGTGTATGTATATGTATATATAACAGTACATAAGTTTATGTAGTACAATATTATATGTGTTACATAAAAATATGTAAAATCTAATGTTTCTAGGATGATTAAGTATTAAATATTTTCAAGTGCCTTGGCATTTATGGAGATTTTTTCTTTTTAGATTTTTCATTATTGATGAATTATAATAAGCCATTTTAGCATTGCTGGAATAAACCACCTTTGTTAATGAAATGCTCTTAAAAAATGTTTTTAGTTTTACTCTTTTTTGGAAAGGAACTTAAAGATTATCTTTCTTGGCAAAAGGTGGCTGACCACCCCATAATTTCTAATTTTCTATCTATTGAAGCATCCAGTTCTGATTGAAAGCAAAGATTTATTTGAATTTCTAATTTTCCGGGAGATGGATGGGATATGATTTGTTTGGTGTGTGTCAGGTATCTAGCCTGATCTAGTTGACTGGGTAAAGTGATTTACCAAGTTGGCAGATGACAAAACACTCCTGGCAAGAGGATGGTAGTTTGAGAGGATGGCTAATGGTGGAAATGAGAGAGATTCCTTAGAAGATATCTGCTTATAATTTTGTATTTTGCAACTGCCAAATTTATAGTTAGCAAAATACCAGTTTCATTGTGCAGACAAGGTTTTTTTTTTTTTTTTTTTTGGTAAGTCACATACTATCGCTGGATTACCACTGACTTTCTTATCTACTCTGTAGTATGTGTTTTCACTGGTTGCTTGGAACAAAGAAAGATCTGAGAGAATCCTCTCAGTCACCTCCACTATTACCCCAGAGAAAAGGGAAGCTCTTGTATCTGATTCAGACATTCATTCTTATATGTGGGTTTTCTCTGCCCACATCAAGAAATTCTTTAACATTATGTGTCCTGCAACACAACTCTAAATTCTCACATTAGTTGAAGAAAGCGTCAGATCCTATAAGTTAAGTATTCAATCCTACAAGATGCCCTGGACCCCATGCCTGTTGCAAGTCCAGGTTGTCACCTGTGCTTCTGATCAGCTGACTGTGGATGGGAGGTTCTAGTGACCCTCTCACTAGGTTTGATTAATCTGCAAAAGCAGTTCACAGAATTCAGTGAAAACATTTTACTGTATTACTGATTTATTAAGAAAGGACACGGAGGAACAGCTAGATAGAAAACATACATATGGCAAGGTAAAGGAAAAGGGCCATGGAACATACATACCCTTTCTGAGCATGCCACTCACCTGGCACTTTATTTAAAGCTCTTTAAATCTAGTTGGGGTTTTTTTGGGTTTTTTTTTTTTTTTTGGTATCTTTATGGCAGCAATATTACGCAGTTGCTGTTGATTAAATCATTGACCATTAGTGACTGATCTGCAATCTTGCAGCCCCTCTCCCTCCCTGGAGGTTCTGGAGGCTGGGGCTGAAAGTTCCAACCCTCTCATCACATGATTAATTCTCCTGAGAACCAGCTCTCATTCTTTAAAAGTCATTAGTAACATAAACCCTGGTGTAGTTGACAGGAGTTTGTTGATAAAGTTTGTTGATACCTTTATCACTCTTAGCATTCAGAAGATTCCAAGGGTTTTAGGAGATTTGCCAGGAAAGGGATGAAGACCAAAAATGTATTTCTTACTGTAATCACAACACAATATTATGTGGAATTTTTGAAGAATTAGAATTTATGTTTATCATATATTGTTGACTTGAACAACATTGGGTTGAATTGACTTATATGTGGATGTCTGTTTTCTTCTTCAAGGGCTTTACACTTACAGATTAAGCAAATTGCATATGTGTATATAGGAAGAGGACTGTAAGTCATATGAGGATTTTTTTTTTTACTGTTGGGGGGAATTGACATCTCCAGCCCTCTCACCCTGCATTGTGTAAGCATCAACTATATAGTGATGTTTTACCCAGAATTTTGTATTTGAAATGTATCTCTCTTTTTTTAAAAAAGATTTATTTATTTATGCCTTCAAGAGCTGGGGTACAGGCCAGAGATGTGGGGGGTGAGAGGATTCACCAGAGACAGAGTGGGGAACAGAACAGGCAGATTGACTGAAATACACTGCTGAGGGGAGCAGGGGGCCAGACAGGAAAGGTCTGCTGGGCCATGGGTAGCTCCCTGGCTGGCCAAGGATCGGATTGCCTAACCCCTTGCGCCACCAGGGGAGGCCCTGAAATGTGCCTTTCTAAAATAGATATGGTACAGTTGCCACACAAACTGCTCGTTAAATTTCCAATTTCATTAGTGTTGACATGTGTATAAGCCTGTTAAACCATTACCATGGTCAAGATAATCAACATATCCATCACTTCCAAAAGCTGTTTACTTGTGCTCCTTTATAAGTCTTCCTTATTCCTCTTCTTCCGGGAAATACTGATCTGCTTTCTGTCATATGTAGGTGAGTGGTTTGCACCTCCCAGTGGCATTTAAAAATCTCAGAAATGTACAAAGCCCTCTGTTTTATTATAGCAGTTTTAATGTTAGTATAATCATACATTTATATTCTTTTTTGTCTGACTTCTTTCAGCACAATTGTTTTGAGATTCATGCATATTGTAGCATATATCAATAGTTCAGTCCTTTTTATTACTGAGTAATACTCCATTTTATAGTAAGCCACAGTTTATCCATCATCTGTTGGTTGAGTTTTTTGAAATACAGGTGCAACGATGCTTTTGTTTTGGATAACTATCTGTGGGTGAAATAACTTGCTTGTATGGTAACTTTATTAAGAAGGTTTAACTTTTACAAAGGTTGTCAAACTTTTCCAGAGTGGTTGTATGTACCATGTAAAGCTATCTTTTTATTTTTTTAAGATTTATTATTTATTTATGCATACAAGAAACTGGGGTGTAAGCCAGAGGTGCAGGGGGTGAGAGGATTCACCAGGGAGTTGGGAGCAGAACAGGCAGATGTACTGAAATATACTGCTGAGGGGAGCAGCAGGCGAGACAGGAGAGGTCTGCTGTGCCATGTGGGTTGCTACCTGGCCAGCCGGGGATTGAACTTGTGCTGCAGAGGTTGGCCATAGCTTGATAGTGCTGTCTTTAACCCCTGAACCACCAGGGAGCCCCCCAAAAGCTAGCTTTTATGAGATGTTTACATAGTTTAGAACCTTTCTATTCAAGTTTGGTCTGTGGATTTGGTATTACCTGGGAGTTTGTTAAAATCACTGTATTTCAGGTCCCATCTTAAACCTGTTGAATTAGAACTTGCATTCAAAAAACAAAACAAAACCCTAGATGGTTCTGATGCATGCTAGAATTTGAGAAGTTCTTGTTTAGAGCAGTAATTCTCAACTTTTTTTTTTTGCTATGACAAAACTGAGGGCTTTCAGATGTTCATGAAATTTTCAAATAGAGTTGGAAGATACAGGATGGTTTCCAAAAGTTTTTAACAGATAACACTGATAAGTCTGGAGTGTTCTCCCCTCCAGATGACTGCTACTTCATAGTGGCAATAAAGTGGCTGCTCCATTTATGGCAAGAAAATATTTTTGGCTGTTGTCCATTTCAAATTTGGTAGTTTCAGAAGAAATTACCTCATAAGCATTTTTTTCCCCAGTGAAGAATCCTCTAGTATGGCATCATTTCTTGTAAGGAAGAGATACCTGTCCCCTTTTTGTGTAATTTCTCTAGCTGATGTTCTTATTTCTCCTTTTCCTAAGACATGATCTAATTTTTGGTTACTTTCACATATAGGTATTTTGGCATTTTCTGTATGGGGGGTTATCTATAGTGTTCAATGTATGCAAATAACTTCATAAGTAAATAAATAACTGAATATCACATTATAATTGTCAAGCCAATTACTACATTATTTTGCCTACTGTTTTGATTCTCTATATACTGCTCATTTCCATTGCTGATGAGCACTTAAGACCAAGTTCCTTTGGTGTTAGTGTCACCATTCTAAATAATGTTGATGTTGAAGATCATGATCTTAAACAGTATCCAGAAAATTCTCAATTTTAAATGAGATTTAAAAAAACTCAACAATTAGATATTAAAAGAGTAAATATTTTTTACTTTATAAAAGTGGAACAAGTTAGTGTTACATAACTTATCGTTGAAGTGTTTCCAAAAGTTGATTTGTCAGCTATTCTGGAATTTCATGCTTGTGATAAATATTTCTGATTTAGTACGTTTTCTTTAACTTTTATACTTTGGTTTAAGACATCAGTCATTTGGACCATTAAAACCCATTCACCCCATCTCTTCTTCACATTCCCACTGGCAATTAAGATAGAAAGAGAAGCTATGTGTGATTCCATTCTTATTCATTTAAAATTTAACATAACTTTTTATTATTTTTTTAAAGATTTATTTTTATTTATACATACAAGAACAGGGGTATAGGCCAGAGGTGCTGGGGGTGGGAAGGTGGTGGTGGTGAGAGGATTCACTAGAGACAGAGTGGGGAGCAGAACAGGCAGATCTACTGAAATACACTGCTGAGGGGAGCAGTGGGCAAGACAGAAAGAGGTCTGCTGTGCGGAATGGGTTAGTTCCCTGGCTGGTGATGAACACTTGTTGCAGTGGCTGGTGATAGCTTGGTAGCGCTGAAGCTTTAACCCTGCACCACCAGGGAAGCCCCTAACATAACTTTTTTAGGAGAAAAAACTTTGCCCTGGGCCTCCCCGGTGGCGCAGCAATTGAGCGCTGGGTTGCGAAGCTGCCCGCGGCCTCTGCGGCGCCGGTTCGATCCCTGGCTGCTCCCCGGCCACTGGAGGAGGGTCCCGCATGGCCTGCTGCTCCCCTCAGCAGTGTACTTCGGTCCTTTTGCCTGCTCTGCTCCCTGCTCTGGTGCTTGTATAAATAAATAAATAAATAGATAGATAGATAGATAGATAAATAAATAAATAAATAAATAAATAAATAAATAAATAAATAAATAAAATCTTAAAAAAAAAACCAAAACTTTGCCCTGTTATTAACTTCTAAAAGGAATTTGTTGTAAATGGCCCCTTTTAGTTGATAAGTACCTTTAAATACAACTTTACAGGAAAAACAAACTTAATAACTTCATTGATTTTTTTTTTTTTTTAAGCTAAAGTTGATGTCTTTCTTTGGATGGCAAAGTTAATGAATTACATGTAACTACTTACAAATTTAGATTACTATATGAGTAGATGCATACATGTTCTTTGAGCAGATGCTTCTCAGGTCTTTATGGTAAAGGTCTAGTTTTTGTTTTTACTTCAGGTTTAATTCAATGCTTGCTAAGAATACATTTTTCAAGTATAAGAATTAATAGAAACATTAAAGGAAGATGTAGAAAATACAAGATTGCATTCTATGATCATTAATTTCAATAGATGTAAAATTACTGTCAAATTATTTTAAGTTTTCTAAATGTTTATTCTTAACTTTCTGTAGTTCTAGAGCAACAAAATTTGAGTAGCATTGGTTTAGACTGGTGGTTCTCATAGTGTCATCTCCAAACTCACAGCATCATTATCATGTGGAACCTCGTTGAAAATGTGACTTGTCTGGTTCCATCTCAGACTTACTGAATCAGAAATTAAGATAGAAAGAGAAGCTGTGCATTGTTTTAGCTGAGCTATCTGTGTTTGGAAATATGTGTACCAACATAGAAATGTAAATGACTCACAAATTTTTAAAAAATGACTGTGTTATATATATATATATGTATGTATGTATGTATGTATGTATGCTGAATGAAGAAAGGGAAGATTCTGGTGTTTTAAATATACATAATTGAAATTCTTTTGATGAAGTTGAGAAGATTGACTTTGTTCTTGTCTAGATGAAAACTTTGCCCTTCAAAACATTGTGGTTGTAAAACCTGAGGTTTGCATAGCAACTGGACAGCTCTAATTTGGTTGTATGGCATTTTGTTTCAGTACATATTCCAAGGTACTAGAGCATTGTTGTATTTCAGATCACTTAAGGTGTAATGGTGTTGTTGGTGGGTTTGTTTTTTTTTTTTTCAAGATTTATTTGTGCATGCAGGAGCTGGGGTACAGGTCAGAGGTGCCGAGGGTGAGAGGATTCACCAGAGAGAGTGGGGAACAGAACAGGCAGATTACTGAAATGACTGCTGAGGGGAGCAGCAGACTAGACAGAGAGTTCTGCTGCCATGTGGGTCACCTCCCTGGCTGGGGATCTATCCTGTGCTGCAGTGCCTGTGGATAGCTTCATAGTGCTGGGACTTAACCCCTTGCGCCACCAGGGAGGCCCTGGTGTAATTGTGTTTTTTTGTTGATTTATCAGTTTTAACTTAAGTACCCTGTTGTTTTTAACTGATGCTTAGAGAATACAATGTGTTTTTGTTCTGTTGTTCATGTACCCTGCAGTATTGCTAAATTTATTAGTTCTAGAAAGTGTGTGTGTACACATTCCATTGGATTTCCTACATAAAACATCATGATTGATAAGTAAAGGCAGTTTTCTTCCTTTCCCAGTCTAAATTCTTGCTTCCTGTTTTTACTTACTATCTCCTTCCCTCTCTCTCCTGTCTGGTGATTACACTCTCTAGAATCTCCAATACAATATTGAATAGAAGTGTCAAGAATGGATATCCGCTTGGGAAGAACTATTATGCATTTCACTTCATTATGATGTTTGTTGCGTCCCTTTTTTTAAAATCAGGTTTATCAGAAATTCTCTTTATTTTTAGTTTTCTGGAACTTTTTGCAATGAATGTTGGATTTTGTAAATGCTTTTTTGTATGTCTATAAAAGTGATCAAACCAGTTTTCCTACTTTTTCTGTTAATATGGTGAGTCACATTGATTTTTGAATGAACACAAATGCTGAATTTCTGGTATCAGTTTGGTCATGCATTATCCTTTAATAGTGTTGGATTTTTACTATTTATTAGAATGTTTTGCTTCTGTTTTTTACAGGGATATTTGTTTGCAGTATTCTTGTAATGCCTTTTTCGTTTGTTATCAGGTAAACTGCCTCAAAGAATGAATGGGAAGTAGTATTCCTTCTACCTGTTTTTAAAAAAATTTATGTAGAGTTGGTTTTATTGCCTCCTTAAATCTTTTGTAGAATTCACCAGTGAAGTCATCTGACCTTAAAGTTTTCCTGGTGTAACTTTTTAACAACAGTTCATTTTCTTTGTTATTCAGTTAATCTATTTTTTATGAATGAGTTTTGGTAGATTGTTTCTTTCAAGGAATTTATCTCTTTCATCTAATTGACAATTTTATTTGGCATGCAGTTCATATTTTCTGGATGACATCTCTTGTTACTGATGTTAGTAGTTTGTATCTCCTAATTTTTTCTTGTCTAGTTGGCTAAAAGTTTATCAATTTCACTGATTTTTTTGTTTCATTGATCCCTATTGTGTTTTCTGTTTCATTGCTTTCTAATTTGATCTTGATTATTCTGCTCATTTGGGTTTAATTTGCTCTTTTTAGTTTCTCAACATGAAGGTAAGGTCATTGTTTTGAGACCATCCTGCTATTGTAATACACCTTTTTAATATAGGCCTTTTAATGCTCAAAATTTCTTCCTACTTGTGACTTTAGCAGCTTCTCACATTTTTTAAAAAAATTTTTTCATTCAATTTAAAATTTAATCCTGGAGATATTTAATTTGCCAATATTTAGTGGTTTCAACACATCTTTTTGTTATCAAGTTCTAATAATTTAATTCTGTTGAGGTCTGAGATCACAGTTGATATGCATTTTAACTTTTGTAAATGTTTTTAAGCTTGTGAGATGATTCAAAATACCTGTTTTGGGGGCTTCCCCGGTGGCGCAGCGGTTGAGCGCTGGGTTGCGAAGCTGCCCGCAGCCTCTGCAACGCCGGTTCGATCCCCGGCTGCTCCCCGGCCACCAGAGGAGGGTCCCACATGGCGCGCAGACCTCTCCTGCCACCCGCTGCTCCCCTCAGCAGTGTACTTCAGTCCTTCTGCCTGCTCTGCTCCCCGCTCTGGCTCTGGTGAATTCTCTCACCCTCCTGCGCTTCTGACTGTACCCAGTGCTTGCATAAAATAAATAAATAAATCTTTAAAAAAAAAAAAATACCTGTTTTGGGAAATATTCCCTCTACACATGAAAGGAAGGTGCATGCTGCCTTCAATAGGTAAAGGATAGATGTGTTGCCTAGTAGTGTCCGTAAAATCTACTATATCTTTGCTAATTTTCTGTCTACTTGTTTTATCTATTAAGAGTATATAATTGTATAACACTGGACTTGTTTTCTCCTTGAAATTATATTAGTTTTTGTTTCATATATTTTGCATCTATGTTATTAGGTGCATAAATGGGCAGAGTTGTCACATTCTTTTGACTAATTGACTCCCTTTAAAAAAAAGATTTATTTATGCATACAATAACTGGGGTACAGGCCAGAGGTGTGGGGGCGGGGGTGAGAGGAATCACCAGAGACAGAGTGGGGTGCAGAACAGGTGGATTGACTGAAAAACACTGCTGAGGGGAGCAGCGGGCAAGACAGGAGAGGTCTACTGCACCATGTGGGTTAGCTCCCTGGCGGGCCAGGGATTGAACTCATGCTGCAGAGGCTGCTGTTAGCTTCACAGTGCTGTGCTTAAACCCTTGAGCCACCAGGGAGGCCCTAATTGACTCCTTTAAACGTTATGAAATAAACTTATTATTTCCTGGCGATATGCTTTGCTCTCAAATCATGTAGATGTCAACATGATCATACTAAGTTTACCACTGTTAGCATGTCATATCATTTTATTTTTTAATTTTAAACTTGTCTTTATATTTTAGTGCATTTCTTTTATAAGTACTTTTTGTGGGCAGTTTATGTTTGGGTCTTACTGTTTTATAATTCAGGCTGGCAATGTTATGTCTCTTAATTGTGGTGTTGAAGTCTTATATATCTCATCATTTTTTTAAAAAGACTTTTTTTAGAGCAGTTTTAGGTTAGCAGCAAAATTGAGGGAATGTTACAGATTTTTCATATACACTGTTCCCACACATGTACAGCTTTCCTATTAATCAACATCCCTCACCAGAGTGGTACATTTGTAACAAATAGTAAACCTACATTGAGTTATCATAATCAGTCAAAGTCTATAGTTTTTGTTATGTTTCATTATTGGTATTGTACATTCTTTGGGTTTGAACAAATGTTTAATGATATGTATGCATCATTATGGTACCTTGTGGAGTGTTTTCTTTGCCCTAAAAATCCATTGTTCTACACCTTTTTATCTCTCACTTATCTTTTTATTATCTCCATTGTTTTGCATTTTCCACAACTTCACATACTTGGAATCATACAATATCTGGCATTTTCAGTTAATTTCTTCCACTTAGTAATATGTATTTAAGGCTCTCCATTTCTTATGATTTGATGGCACATTTCTTTTTTACTGTTACTATTCCATTGTCTGGATGCACTACCATGGATCTATTCATCACTTTCTGAAGGCCATCTTTGTCTTTTACCTCTCCTTACAAACTTTAGATCACCTTTTCAAGATCTACAAATAAGTAGATCAGAATTTGATTGGTTTTGTATTGAATGAATAGACCAATTTGGGACGAACTGACATCTTGTCAATGTTAATTCTTCCTATTCATGAATGTGGAATATTCAATATTTTGATTTTATTCATAAGAATTTTGTGATTTGTCTTGATATTGTATATTTTAGAGTTATACCTAGGTATTTCATTTGGGGGAATGCCAATATAAATGATGCAATTTTTAAAAAAAAAATTTTTATTGCTGATATAAAGAAAAGTGATTTTACTTTTGTGTATCAACCTTGAATTCTGCCTCTTTGCTTTTATCACTTACTAGTTCCAGAAGATTTTTGTTGTTACTCATTCTTTCAGATTTTCTGCATCAATGATTATGTCATCTGCAAAGAAAAAGAGTTTTTTTTTTTTCCCCCAATCTGTATACTTTTTATTTCCTTTACTTGTTTTACTGCACTAGCCAGAATTTTTGGTACAATTTTGAAACAAAGTGGTGAGAGCAAAAATCCATGCCATGTGACTGTTTTGAGTTTCTCACCATTAAATTTGATCACTTTTTCATTATCTACAAATAACTTGATTAGAATTTGATTTGGATTGTATTGAATGTGTAGATCAAACATCAGTAGTGTGGTTTTTTGTAGATTTTCTTTTTCTGCAACTTAATATGATTTTTACTGAGATTTAATATGATTTTTGGTATGGTAGATTTTACTCTTACCTTACTGTTTTCTATTTGTTTCTTTATTCCCTCCCCATCTTAGTCTGCCTTTTTTGGAATTATTTTTAATGATTCCATTTTACCTCTGTTGGCTTATTAACTTTTCTTTCTCTTTTTTTTTTTTTTTTTAAATATTAGTGACTGCTTTAAGAATGTAGCTCTCAGGGGAGTCTGATTTATTTCCCAGAGGATACTGGTAATGTCAAGAAACATTTACTTTCCACAATTAGGGAGTGCTACCAACATCTAGTGGGAGAGTTTAGGGATCCTATAACGCACAAGACAACCTCCTACAGCATAGATTTTGCAGGAACTATGCTTTAAGGTTTTATAACATGTTATCTTAAATTTATGACAATTTACCTTCAAATGACATACCATTTATGTAAGAAACTTAAAATAGTGTACTTGCTTCCCTTCCTGCCCAGCCCTTATTCTACTGTTTTCATAAATTTTACATAAGCAAGAACTACTTTAATACATTGTTAACTATTTTTATTTAATCAATTATTTTACAAATACTTTTCAATAAATAAGAAAAAGACATATATTTTCTTGTACGTATCAATAGTCCTGCTGTCCATCAGTTTGTCTTAAATCCTTATTTCCATCTGGTCCAATTTCCATTTTTTTAGAAAAGATTTGTTAGCATTTTTTGTAGTACAAGTCTATTGGTGATAAATATTTTCAGCTTTTGTATGTAATTTTGCCCATTTATGTGTGGCAAAGCATATCATAAATTTATCTTCATTTATAAGCATGTTGCAGACTTAACTACATGTGCATTATTGTGCACCACATCACTTCTATTTTGGTATTTTTGCTGGATGTGAAATTTTAGGTGAGCAGTTTTTTTCTTCCGGCATTTTAAGAATGAAAATGATGCTACAGTTTTCTTACTTGCTTTTTTAGTTTGTTTTTAAGGTGAGACAATAATTTATTGCAAGCCTCCCCTCACGCCTCTCAGTCTCTGGGTCATTTTTCCTGCTTGTAGATCTTTGAGTCCCAGGAAGATGAACAGGGGCTGGGGTGTAGCATGCAGCATACTGAGACTGATAAGGAGGTTGTAACTGCCTTTCTCATATTGCCATGAACACAGCGGGCGGATACAGCTCCTTGTATATTACCTTACCCAGGCTGCCACCTCGGTGTCCTTCTACCCATAATTCTCCTATTGTTTTGGAGAGGCCTGCAGACACTGAACCTCTAGTCACCTGTATCTGTTATCCTGGATGTCAGTACCGGTCTTGCCAGTCAATCTGGGGTCCCCAAAAAGGTCAGGGTAATCATCCTGGATCCGAAAGAATTCTCCCAGCTCCAGGAGGATCGTCTAGGTGTTGGCATGTTCCTGCTCCCCATCAGTGCCTGCCAGGTACATGGCAGCAGCTACAGTGAGGTAGGAGTAAAAAGCAGTCTGTACTTGACAGTAGATATTTGTACCTCTTTTTAGTGAATCATCCAGATCCACCTTGACCTAAGGAGCTGTGATGAGGTCCAGGGCCTGTCCAGTCTCAGTCTGAAGGGAACATCGCATGCAGGAAGTGCTCAATTAGTTTATCAGAAAATATGACTGCTGACAGTAGTTTCAGCAGACGATAGATGCATGCTTCCCGAAGCATAGCATCATTGATGGCATCCATACCTATGCCTGACCTTTGGTGCCAGCAAGGCCACCCCCGTCAGGAGACAGTTGAATCCGTGATTTTGTCTGAGGAAAGCTTGGAGTAATTCCACAAACTAGCCCAATCATGGCCCCCTGGAGAGTTTTGGCATCCTGCTTTTGTGGCTCCATCAGCTCCTGGAATGCTATTAATACTACCAAACCCTGATAGTACTTAGGCATCTAGCAGCATTGTACTCCCGGACCTCCCTGAGCCAGGCAGTAGCACCTCCTGTCTCAGGATGCCCCAGCTCATTCTCAGTCAGCGCCTTGCCAATCTGGGAGAAGTACTGGATGAAATTCTGCGTTGCCTGGGCAAAAGCATCCAATTTCTTGTCTCCGTTCATTCTGAGGGAGTAATCTGTTTCTAGATGCCAGTTCTTGGTTGACTTGCATTGTTTCTGATGAGAAAGCCAATGTCATCCTTATCTTTCTTTCTCTGTGCAGCATTTCTTTTTGTTTCCAATGTTGTTGGTGGGAACAGGCACTCTTCTCAACTCTGAGTGACAAGAACTGTTCCTCCATTTCTTTTGGATAGTTCTCCACTATCAGATAGTTTATTTGCTAATCAGCACTATGATGAATATTCAAAAAAAATCCTCTGCAGATACATGTTCTCTCTCAGTGCAGTTTATTCCTCTCTGACTCTGGGGACCTTAGTCTTCTTGGACTCATTTCTGTTTCTTCAATTCAGAAAGTCTTGTAGGCTCTGTCTCAGTTCACTCTCCTGCTCCACAGTGTGAAACTTTTCCAAGACAGTAAAAAATGAGGCAATTGTAGAACTCACCTAATTTTGTTTTCCTTCTCTCAGGGATCATCATCCTCATTAACTGGTGTTCAGTATCTAGGAAACCATTCTTTTAACTCTTTTGTCATATACTTTTGTTGTTACTTCATAAAGAAGGGTGAATTTAGTCTGTCATTTTTTGCCTTTGCAATTTTTGTATTGTGATAAAATTCATATAACATACCTAACCATACTAAGATGTACAATTCACTGGTTTTAAGTATATTCAGTGTTGTACAGCCATCACAGCTGTCTTGTCCCAGAATACTTCCATCTCCCTAAAAAACCCATACCCCTTGGTCACTGTCTGTCTTACTCCCACTTGCTCCTGCCTACCTCCATCCGCAGCAAACACTGATAAACTTTGGTTTTCTATGGATTTTCCTGTTTTTTGAGAAGTTTCTTGTAAAAGGAACCATAAAATATGTGGCCTTTTATATCTGATTTCTTTCATGTAGTATAATGTTTTAAGGCTCATCCATACACCAGTACTTCATTCCTTTTTATGACTGAATAATATTCCATTGTGTGTATTTTATCTTTGTTGGAGTGGGAGTCAGCTGCTGAAGCCTTTTAAATGGTTTTGTCTCCTAGGTAGGCCATATTTGATTTGCAGGTGATTTTAACATGCTGCCAGGGCTGAGGGTAAGATTTTATATGTTAATAATGGAAGCAAAGTAGGTTTATTATTACTGTAATAGGATGAGGACTTACCTAGACTTTTTTTTTTTAAGATTTATTTATTTTTATACAAGAACCGAGGTACAGGCCAGATGTGCAGGAGGGTGAG
Organism: Talpa europaea; assembly: GCF_964194135.1. NCBI lineage: Eukaryota > Metazoa > Chordata > Mammalia > Eulipotyphla > Talpidae > Talpa > Talpa europaea. The sequence goes on from NC_140073.1 coordinate 91,354,178, forward strand.
AAGATTTACCGGAGACAGCAGGGGAACAGAACAGGCAGACTGACGAAATACACGGCTGAGGGGAGCAGCAGGCGAGACAGGAGAGGTCTGCTTCGCCATATGGGATTTTCGCCTGCCCGCCGGGATCAAACCCATGCTGCAGAGGCTGCAGACAGCTTTACATTGTGGTGCTCAACCACCTTTGCCACCAGGGAGGCCCAAGACTTTTTTTTTTTTTTTTTTGTGTGTGTGTGTGTGTGTGTGTGTGTGTGTGTGTCTTTCTCCTTTTATTTTCTTGGATTCTGGAAGGAATACCAGATCAATTTAAATGTTTTTTTAAAGATTGACACTGGTTGTTTTTTGTAATACATTCTTTTGATTAAATTATGCAAAATGTCAAGATAATAGAGACTACTTCATTGACCAATATTTTGGCACAATTCTTTTAGACTTTCATTTTTAATTCAGCATTTATGGATGCTATCACATACTGTCCTACCTTACTGTATTTGAGATTATCTTTAATTAATCTTGACTAAATAACTTTGTTTCCTCTTCTTTCTGCAAACTTGAATACATATTTTCAAATTTGTTTAAATTGTTTTTCCAGAAAGTTTTAAATACCAGTGTGTAAGTCTACTATATAGATACACTAAATTATGGTTACTCCAGTATTGGCGATAATTAGGTTATTTCCAATTTTATTTATCATGATTATTGAATAAATAAGTTAACTGTTAGAAACTTCTAATCAGATCTTATTGGTATTTCCATTCATTTACAAAACTGTTATTTTGAGAGTACAGCTTCACACCTCAATATGTGTACATGCTTTATTCACCTACCACCAAAACTCAAGTGCTGTATCACGTATATCCCCTCTACTCCCTTCCCCTCCCTTCTGGTAATCACCATAGTTTTCACAGAGTATAAAAGTTATTTTTAGGGCCTCCTTGGTGGCACAGGGGTTAAAGTCTAAGTGCTGTTAACCTATCGCCAGCCACTGCAGCATGAGTTTGATCCCTGGCCAGGGAGCTAACCCACATGGTGCAGTAGACCTCTCTTGTCTTGCCGGCAGCTCCCCTCAGCAGTGTATTTCAGTGTCTGTCTGTTCTGCTCCCCACTCTGTCTCTGGTGAATCTTTTCACCCCCAGCACCTCTGGCCTACACCCCAGTTCTTGTATGCATAAATAAAATAAATCTTTAAAAAAAATTTTTTAAGTTATTTTTGTTGTATTTTGCCACTTTGTATTCTTCGGTTATTTTTATTCCACAAATAAATGAAACCATCTGGTGATTATCTTTTACTTTTTTTTTTTTTTTATAGAGGCATGCTTTATTTATTTGTTTGCTGGTTTGTTTTGTTTATACATGCACTGGGTACAGTCAGAAGCGCGGGAGGGTGAGAGAATTCACCAGAGCCAGAGCGGGGAGCAGAGCAGGCAGAAGGACCGAAGTACACTGCTGAGGGGAGCAGCGGGCGGCAGGAGAGGTCTGTACGCCATGTGGGACCCTCCTCTGGTGGCTGGGGAGCAGCCGGGGATCGAACCGGCGCCGCAGAGGCCGCGCGCAGTTTCGCAACCCAGCGCTCAACCGCTGCGCCACCGGGGAGGCCCTATCTTTTACTTTTTGACATTTCATTTAGCACCATAACCTCAGTTTCCATCCTTGTTGCAAAAGAAACAGTTTCATCTATTTTTTCCATAACTAATATTCCGGGGGGGAGGGGAGTGAGTGTTACAATTTCTTTATCCCCTCTAAAGGGGAGTAAGGGGGATAGATAGATTTGATGGGTGTTTAATTTGATTCCGTGTTTTGGCTATTACGAATAAAATGCTTCTAATAAACAGGGATACATACGTATGTATTTACACATAAATATCTATAGTCTTTCCTGTTAGTGTTCTCATTTATTAGATAAATATTTAAAAGTGGTATTGCTGCATTATGTGATATTTCCAGTCTTAGTTTTTTTAAGAAATCACCATACTATTTTCCGTAGAGGTTGTGCTAATTTATATTTCCACCAGCAGTGAACTAGGGCTCCTTTTCCTCCACACCCTTGCTGACACTTAACTTCTATCTTTTTGATAAGGCCATTCTCACATGTTTAAACTGTTAGCTCATATTGTGGTTTTGATTTGCATTTCCCTTATAAGTGACGTTGGACATTTTTAAAATGTGTCCATGGGCCATCTGTATGTGTTCTTTGGAGAAGTTGCCCATTTTTCTGTTGGGTTGTTGTATTTTTGTTGTTGAATTGTATGAGTTCTTTATATGTTTTGGAAATTACCCCCTTGCCAGACATGTGATGTGCAGATATTTTCTCCCAATTCACAGGTTGCCTTTTTGGTTTTGTGATGGCTTCTTTCATGGTCTGAAGGCCTTTAGATTTGATGTTTTTTTGTTTCTCTTTTGTCTCTAAGAAGATTTCTTTTGGTGTTTGAGAAAGTTGGCTTTTTTTTCCTTCTCCCATTTTAAGTTGTATTATTTCCACTTTAATGTGCAGATCTTTATATATAAAGTCTTCCAACCTTTTCCCTGTCTTTGAGATATACTTCATACATTAGGGTGCTTTATGTGTTGGCTTTATGTTTTGTTTTAAACTTAATAATTGGGGGCCTATCTGGTGGCTCAAGGGTTTGGGACACAGCACTGTGGGCAATCCGCAGCCACTGCAGTGAGGGTTTGATCCCCGGCCAGGAAGGTCACTCAGATGGTGCAGCAGACCTCTCCCGGCTCGCCTGCTGCACTCCTCAGCAGTGTATTTCAGTAGATCTGCCTGTTCTGCTCCCCACTCTGTGTCTGATGAATCTCCCCCCCCCCCACAAACACACCTCTGGCCTGTGCCCCAGTTCTTGTGTGCATGGATAGATAAAGCTTTAAAAAATAAGTTAATAATTTGTAATAATATGTATTATTACTGTTGTTTGGCGGTCTTGAGAAGTTTTTTTATTACTTTTGAAATTGTTTCATTTAAATATATTTCACAGTTGGTTGTTCTGGGTTACTTTTGTTGAATTACAGCTTCGCTTTTCTTTCTCTTCCCAGAACCACCATTCCACTTTCTGTTTCTAAGAATTTGACTCCTCTAGACTACATATAAGTGAAATCACATAGTATTGTCTTTTTGTCACTGGTTTATTCCACTTACAATAGTGTTCTCAAGGCTCATCCATGTTGTAGCGTGTATCAAAATGTCCTTTTTTATTCCCTTTTGAGAATTGATTTTTAAGACTGACTAGTAGTCTGTTACAAATATATAACACATTTTGTTTATCCATTATTAACCTGTCAATAAACACTTGACTGTTTCTATCATTTGGCTATTGGGAATAATGCTGCAATGAACCTGGGAGTGGAGATGTTTCTTTGAGATCTTATCTTCAGTTCTTCTGCTCATGTATACTCACCATTGGAATTCCTGGATCATGTATTTCTAGTTTTATGTCTTCCAATCCATGAACACAGGGTATCTTTACATTGCTGACTTCTTTCAACACAGTTTGGGGTTTTCATTTGTAGAAGCCTTTCACCTCCCTGGTTTATTCATATTTTATTCTTTTTGATACTATTATAAATGGTATTGTTTTCTTAATTTCCTTTTCAGATTGTTCATTGTTATTGTATAGAAACAGCTGATTTTCATGTGTTGCTCTGGTATCATACAGCTTTGTTGAATGTATTTACTAGTTTTGATAAGGCTTTTGGGGCAAAATCTTTAGGTGTTTTTTCCTGCATTGTTAGTCATGACAGTATTTTACTTAAATCTCTTTGTCAGATGTAAATATGACCCATTCCTGGTCTCTTCCCATTACCATTTGCGTAGAATATTGCCCTGGTTCTTCTTTTTCAGGATATTTATGTCCTTATATCTAAAGTGAGTCTTATAGATAGCATCTACTTGGATTTTGTTTTTTAATACATTCTTACACTCTATGGGGAATGTTGTATTGGGGAGATCAATCCATTTAAATTTTATTATTGATACTGAGGGACTTACTGTTACCATTTTGTTGCTTGTTTCTGTGTCTTGAACTTATTTTGTCCCTTTTCCTAGTCAGCTGACTATATATTTCATTGATTTTTTTTTTTTGATAGTGACATAAATTGAGTACTTTCTTACTCTGTCCATCTGTGTGTGTGGGGGGGGGGCTTTGGTCCAGCTTTTATATGTATTGTATTTGTGATTACTATAGGATTGCATAAAGCTGATGACTTAAATTCAGTCTTTTTTTTTTTTTTTTAAGATTTATTTATTTATTTATACAAGCACTGGGTACAGTCAGAGGCATGGGAGGGTGAGAGAATTCACCAGAGCGGAGAGTAGAACAGGCAGAGTGACAAAGTACACTGCTGAGGGGAGCAGCGGGCGGCAGGAGAGGTCTGTGTGCCATGTGGGACCCTCTCTGGCGGCCGGGGATCGAACCAGCGCTGCAGAGACTGTGGGCAGCTTCGCAACCCAGCGCTCAACCACTGCGCCACCGGGGAGGCCCCTTAAATTCAGTCTTATGCAAAAGCCCAAATCCTGTACCTCTCCTCCAGTTTGTATTATCATTGAACAAATTATTGTTTTATATTTTGTGTGTATTAACAGTTTGATAATTAACAGTTATTTTCATGCTTTTATCTTTTAAAATTGTACCAGAATTTAGAGACACTTATGCATCACCATTACAGTATTATAAATTTCTGTATTTATCTACTTAGCAGAGGGCTTTGTTTTCTCTCATTCATTTTTTTATAGCAGTTTTTCTAATTACGGTATCAAGTAGAGCAATTTTCTTTCTTTCAGTACTTTGAAGATAGCCCACTCCTTTCTAACCTGTACTGTTTTTGAAAGAAATCACTGATAATAATAAATTATCAGTGATGATTTGTTTTTTTTCTCATACAGATTTCAAGATTCATTCATTGTCTTTCACTTTTGACAGTTTAATTAGAATGCAAACCTCTTACTATGGACACATAATCTTGATGGGGTGCCTTGAAATTTACAATTTAGATGTAGATTTCTGTTCTAAAATTTGGGAGCTTGGGGGAGTACTCTTTCTTCAAACAATCTCTTTGCTCCTTTATCCTCTTATTTATGACTCCCCTAATGCTATATGGGTCTGTTGGTAAGCCTAAGTCCCATAGACTTCATTTTCCCTGTCTCAATATCAAATGATCTCTCTTTGAGTTCACTGATTATTTCTTCTGCTTGAGCAAGTCACCATTGTGTATTCATCTTTGGATTTTTCAGTTAAGTTGTGTTCAGCTCAAGAGTTTTTTTTTTTAATATTTTTCTCTTTATTGCTATTCTTATTTTGTTTATACATCATTTCCATAGTTTTGTTATCTTATTTGTGTTCTCTTGTAGTGCATTGAACCTTATTAAGGTGATTATTTTAAACATTGTTGGCAGATAATTTATAGTACTCCATTTCTTTAGAATGAGTTTCTGGAGATTTATTTTGTTCTGTTGATTGAACCATTTCTCCCTGATTCTTCCCATGTCTTGTGTGTGGTTTTTGGTTGTGTTTTTTGTTTGTTTGGGTTTGTTTTTTGTTTTTGTTTTTTTTTACTTTGATTCATACATTTGGAAAAAAGTGTCCTGTTTCAGTCTTTACAGGTTTACTTCATATAGGGTAAGACCATTCCAGTTAGTCCAGCTAGGGCACCTAGAGGCTTTTCAATTTTTTTCTGACGATGCATGTTCTCTGTGTGTTGTTCATTGTCCACATATTAGAGTATTTCCTGTTTTTTTTTTTTGTTTGTTTTTTTTTGTAGTTGATTTCTAGTTCAGTACATTTACGGTCAAAGTAGATACTTGGTATGATTACAGTTTTCATAAATTTGTTTATGCTTGTCTTACCACTATATGGTCAATCCTGGAGAATGACCCATGTTCATTTGAGAAAAATATATATTCAGCTTTTTGTGTATGCAGTGCCTTATATGTGTATTAGATCTATGTCATATAGATTTTTGTTTAGGGCAATTGTGTCCTTATTTATTTTCTGTCTCATTTGCTGTGTCCATTGGTGAGAGTGGAGTGCTGAAATCTCCAGCCACATGTGTGTTTTCTCCAATGTCTATTTTCTGATTGAGTAGTAATTGATGTATTTTGGTGCTCCTTCATTTGGTAAGTGTTCTTTTGGGTATCATTTGCTTGTAGAATTGTTTTCCATTCTTTTACTTTCAGTCTGTGTTTATCCTTGGAACTAGGGAAGTTCAACAGAAAGTTGAATTCTGTTTTCTAATCCAGCTAGATATTGTGTCTTTATTGATGAGTTCAGTCTGTAGACATTTAGAATAATTACTGATGTATGAAGGTCTGCTACTGTCATTTTCCTTTGTTTTGTGGTTCTATTTAGTTGCTTGTTCATTTCTTTGTATATATTTCTCTCTGGTTTAAATACTAGTGCTCCTTTTAGTATTTCTTGGAAGGGGGGTTTAGTGGTTGCAAACTCCCAAAGATTCTGTTTTCTAAGAAATACCTTTATTTTTTCATTGTGTCTGAAGGAGAGCTTTGCAGGATAGAGTATTCTTGGATGAAAGTTTTTATCTTGGAGTATTTTAAATATGTTTCTTCTTGCCCATAGTGTTTCTTCAGAGAAATCTGATGTTAGCCTAATCGAGGTTCCTTTGTAGGTTATCTTTTTCCTCTTTGTCAGCTTCACTATTTTTAACTTGTTTCCAACTCTTGGAAGTTTTGCTACTATATCTTGCTGTGGATCTCCTTTTTCCTTTTATTTAGGTAACTTTAATGTTCTTTTAGCTTCCTGTATTTTTATGTTCTTTTTCTCTTTAAGCTCGGGAAGTTTTCATCCATTGATTCTTGAAATAATTTTTTCAGTTTTCTCTCTTCTTCTGGGATGCCTGTGATTCTTAATTACCTTTCCTCATTGTCTCAGATAATTCTGTGTTGCTTCATTTTATATTTCTTTTGTAGCTGTCTTTTTCTGTTTTAATTCTTTCCCCCATTTGCATCTTGGAGCTCACTGATTTGATTTTGCATTTGGTTTATTCTACTTCCTTGACTCTGTTTAGAATTTCTCATATTCTCCATTGATCCTTCTACATCCTGCAATTCAATTACTTTCTTATTTAAATTTTCAGTTTTGATCTTCTTTTCCTTGACTGTGTTGCTCATAGTATTCATTTGCTTTTCTGAGTTTTTTTGCATGTCTCTTTTTCTAAATTTTTTTTGTATTATTCCAATTCTTTACTTTTCTTAGTCATGACATTGTTGAATTCTGTGTCTGATAGGCATAAAAGTTCTTCTACATCTTTGTGGTTTGATTCTAAGGTTTTGTTTTCTATGATGTATTGGTCCCTTGAGGACTTGCTTTGCCATTTGTACTTTTCTTTCTCCCCGTTGTTTGCTTTGGGTTTGCTCTGCTGAAGTTGGGGCTTTTGTTGTGTGTGGGCCCACTATTCTGAGCACGGTACTGGCTGGCAGGCATGGCTGCTGGGGCCTTGTGCACTCTGGGGTGCACTCTGGGGTGGCTCTGGAATCTCTCCGGTAGCTCTTCTCTGGGCTATTTTCTGCTTAGTGATCTATTCAGGGCTGGGTGGGCAAATGATCATAGTGAGTATGGGGTCCTCAGAGAAGCTCACCCTAATGCTCCTTGGGAGGTACTGAATAGTTTTATCTTTAATCTAAAAAATTTTGCATATTAAAATTGTAGTCATCTAAAGTGATGTCAGTATGAACACAAGTATTAAGGGAGAACTATGGCATTGTTTCCATGGAAGAATGATTTTTGAAGCACCTTGTAATTATTAAAATAATATTTAAATGGAATTATGCATTGAATTAACATTATTAAAACAACTTATGTTGCCTACTTTACATTTTTCAGGAACATCATTTACAGCGAGCTATTTCAGCACAGCAAGTGTTTAGAGAAAAAAAAGAGAGCATGGTCATTCCAGTTCCTGAGGCAGAGAGCAACGTCAACTATTACAATCGCTTGTACAAAGGAGAGTTTAAACAGCCAAAACAGTTCATTCATATTCAGCGTAAGTTTGTTTATTTATTGTTTTCTGTTGTAATTTGTGTTTATCAACAGTGGAAATCCTTTTATTCAAGAGATTTTAATTTTTCACTTCTTACACACTGTTTTAATAGAAATGGAAACATTAAAAAATAAAATCCCTCTCTGCATATATCTGAACTTTGAGGCCATTTTGAATATTATTTTCATTTGGAATGTTGGATATTTATGTAGTATAGACTTTTGTGTAGGACTTCAACTTTGCTAGTAGCTAAAAGGTGATGGATTACCATACCCAAATAAAATTTATTTTTAAAGACACGATGACTAGAATGCTGATTCCAATAATTACCTATATACTCTTCTCCATCTCTGTCCTCGACCACCTTCTTATGTATCTTCTTCACAAAGTCTGTGGGCATGAGAGTGGTTTTCCTAAAGTGTCAGTACCATAAAATTATGCTCTGGCTTAAAATCCTACAGCTTTTCGTTATTTTCCACAGTAGAAGATTAGTGTATCTTGTCAGGTTGTGTTAAAAAACAAACAAACAAACAAAAAAAACCTTGGGTTGCTTGTTAAAATTGATTCTAGGACTCTGCTTCATACCTACCTGTCTGAGAATCTCTGGTATGCAACCTTGTAATAAGTTTTTTAAATATTTCCTGGGTAATACTGAAACATTACCAGTTTTGAGACTGACTGTAATACGTACTCTATTTCATTGATTCTGAGATGCACATTTTTCATTTGTCATCTTTGAAATGAGATTGCATCCTAAGCTGCTGTTGCCCTGTATTTAAGTATTAGTTTATCTAAAGAGAATTTGCACTTGTTTCTGCCAGACATCTGGCAACACTACCCATCTGAGAGTATTTTAAATTTTTTCCTTATTTTGTTTTAGTTGTGTGTTATTTGACCATACTGATAGCGTTTAAGTTCAAGTTGAAGGTCCATTTGATTTCAGTTCACAGAGGGAGATTTTTTCCCTCTCCCTTTCCACCTAAGGGCAAATCAAGAAATAGGAAGTTCCTTTCTAGATGACTGGTTGATTTCTTTATCTTACACTAAGGTGGCTGCCTTTGGGTAGTATATAACTTTTTGCGTGATTATTCTGTTAAGCTTCTTTATATACCCTGGCATAAAACTTGATTTCTGGTGATACATAAAGTAATGGTACTTACTGTAATTGATGTCAGTTTAGGTTTGACAGATTTCACTAATACCCATATTCTCTAGTTTGAATACAAGGCCCTTTGTGATTTGTTCCCTGCCTACTCCTTTAACCTCATTTCCTATTTCTTCTTATTCTCTACGTGGTAGAACTAACTTAGTTATCCGTATTTTCCTTGTTTTCACAGTTCACACTTCCTTGCAATGTGCTATTCAAGTCTTCTCTTCCTGTAACAAATTTAAGACGTAACTCCCTTAAGCTTCCCCAGACTTTCTCATTGCTTCGCTCAGGATCTTGTACATACTTCTGTTAGAGGATTCATTTTATTTTATTGCAGTTATTTGTAGTCATTCTCTCCATTTAGACTGTGAGCTCCTTGAGGGCAGAGATTGTTTTATTTTCTCTTTGTAAATTAAAAAAATAGTATGTGGCTTATACATGCTCAGTAAATGGCATATTAGTTGACTGACTGCTTTTAAATCAGAACTATTTTCCAGAGACTTCTCTAAAGCCTTCAAGAGAAACACATATGCAAAAATTATTCATGTCATTTGTTTCTTCCTTTGAGGCCGTTTTTTTTTAGCTTGTTGAATTTGCCTTATCTTTGTATTAGGAAGGAAATAGCTGTTAATTATAGGAATGTTAAGGATTTATTAGCCAAACTATTTCCTCCCCCCCTTTTTTTGCATTTTAATAACAGTGTAATAACAAAGTAGCTGGAGGGCCATTTGTAAAAACCACTCCAGACAACCAAGAATCAAAAATTAGGAGAACTTCTAGACTGTAAGCTTCTCAGAAGCAGAAGCTTCATTTCATATACCATACAGTCTCAGACTATAGTTTCAATGCATTCTCCATTGATGCTTTCCCCATTAACAAAAATTATGCTAATTGTCTTTTTACCCTACTGGGGTAAACATTTTGACTGGAAAGTTAGAAAAGAACATAAATGAAGAAAATTGTTTTGTTTAGCAGCAAAACTTCTTGGTGAAAAACATACATTCTAGGAACATCATTTTCTTTTAAAAATATCTGTGGTATATTAAGAAATCAAACTGAGCACAAATCTCATAAGGGGACATTACAGATATGTGTAAATTCTAGAAAAACTGTGCCATGAATACAGAAGTAGATTGTATAAGGTTTGTGGCGAACACATTCCTGTAAAGTATGATCCTATGCTGTTAAGATTAGAGGGGCATTAACAGGGACTCTGTTCCTGAGGGCAGCCCATATTTACATTTTTCCCTCTCATCTCAAGATTTGCTGTGCCTCGCATCTTGGGATAAAACTCTGTGGGCAGTAGAACTGAAGTGGTAGAACAATATCTGGGTAGTCACTAATCCAGGAAGGAGGAGCAGCTATACAAATACTGAAGTAATAGGCTAAAGATTTATATGATCTGAAGAGAAACCAAAGTAATAACAGATGTTTTGGAGAAAAAGCAAAATAATCATGTGGTAGTTTGGGAAGAGAGTTTAAATGGAAGCCTGAATGCTAGGAGTGTGCCCCATGGGTCTGTATGTATTTATGTCTTATTGAAAAAAAGAGTAGAGGTGACTAAGCAAAATGTGGCACAATAGATTAAAGGCCATAGTTAAATTAGAAAATAAAGGTGTGATATTAATAGATAAATTTGATGCATAATGGTATGTATTTCAGACATGATGCAGTTTATAGAGCAGAAAAGTAATACTGTTTTTAAGGAACATATTTTAGTGCCTGCTTCATAGCATAGAGTATTTAGAACTCTCCTTTGGGGTGGATATGTAATATAACCCATTACACCTGATTGTACTAATAGGAGTTACTAGAAATCGGCCTTCAACATATTTACCTAACAGCAGCTCTGGAAAATTCTTTAGTGATGTCACACTTTTCAGTATTTTGGCTGTTTCCCTGTCTCCTATAAGTGACTAAATTTCCTTCCCATCTTAACCTTAGTAATAGTTTTATGGACTGCCTGCCTATGAAAATGTTTTCACATATATTTATCTCCTAAAATTCTTTTTTTTTAATGACTTATTTATTCATACAAGAACTGGGGTACAGGCCAGATGTGCAGGAGTGTGAGAGGATTCACCAAAGACAGAGTGGGGAACAGAACAGGCAGACTGACTGAAATACACTGCTGAGGTGAGCAGCAGGGGCGAGACAGGAGAGGTCGGCTTGCCATGTGGGTATCTCCAAGGCCGTCGGGGATTGAACTGGCACTGCAGAGGCTGCGGACAGCTTTACAGCGCTTTGCTCAACTGCCTGCGCCACCAGTAAGGCCCTCTCCTGAAATTCTTAATGGAAGAATAAACCTTTATTTTTAATGGGGAAAAGACATAATAAAATAGCTAACATTTATTGTTGCTGTGCCCAGAGTTGACTAGAATTTTACAAATATTAAGTCAACTGACTTAAAGAATGCCTCAAAGAAACCTTATGAGGCAGCTAATATTTTTATGCTCCCCTTTTAAAGAAAGATTATATATATATGGTATATAAAGTTTATATGCAGAGAAAGATTATATACAGATTATATAAAGTTAGCAAGTGAAAGAGTCAGAATTTAAAGCCAGGCCATCTGGCTTTAGAACTCTTACTTATGGTATACTGCTTCTCCGTCATGGCTCATCATTATAAGATGCAAGTACTAAGACACATTAAATGGAAACACATTACTGTTCACATGTAGTTGATAATAGAAACAAAAATGGGAATAAAGCATTTCTCCCTCTCACCCCCCACCAGTGACCAAATATACCAGGAAGATGGAAAAGCTTGAAGAACAAGGAGCTTTAAAAAGTAATAAAAACACAGTTTACACTTTTGTTTTAAGCTAATGAGGAACTGGTGAAAAAGGATGAATTTAGCATTTGCTAAGGTCAATTTTTCAAAGAGCCTTTTAAGATTTATAAATCGAAGACATTTTGGGGAGGAAAGCCACTAGGGAAACAAAATGGGCTGAACTTTACAAAAAGCCCTCCTATTCTAACACATAAAATAAGAGGATTAGTCAGAACCTTTGGACCCTAGGAACTAACTGCACAGAGCCCGTGAATGCCTCTGGCTGTTCTGGAGCCATGTCAGACCAATCTTTGGTACAGTCCTGTTACCTCAAGAGGTTGGCTCAGGCTGGGACAGGGTCATATGGCAGTTACTCATTTTAAACCTCCTACTAAGTGCTGTGCTTGGTAAACATGTTTTCTTGGACCTTGGTCACATAGGCTTTACCTTTTCCATCTGTTTAAAGGAAAGAAAATCATCATCGTTACAGTATTTCTCATAGTTAGTCAGAGAAGACCAAAATATATTCAATAAAAGTGATGTAGAAAATGACTAAAAAGTAGTCTCCATGATGATGTTTTTATAGGTTATTTCAAGATAAAATTTTAGTGACTAAAATATCTCACTAACATTCTGTAACAAATTCATCAAAATTACAATAATATAAGACATCCCCACCCTGCCAAAGTGAGGTTAGATAAAGCCAGTTCTCTCTTCTCTCCCATCTTAAAAATAGTCTCTCATCACTGGTTTAAGAGTCTGTTTTGTGTCTCTTATAGAAACTTAAGAAAATATGGTGTTTGGTTTCTTTTTCTGAGAAGTTTTATACTCAAAAAAGTAAAATGTTAATTGCAGAAATATCTCAAATAGGAAGGATAATCACAGAGATGAAAACTGTATTTTCTTTTTTTCCCCCAAATTTGCATTATACTGTGTGTAAGTATGTATGTATGTGTGTGTGTTTATGACTTTGGCGTTCTTTTTTTAATTACAGAGTAAGCATTTTCCCATTAGGAAAAATTTCTGAAAACTAAAGTATTAAAGGGAATTAGTTTTATATTCTTCAGTTGTCTACAGGAATCTGTAAAGTAGAAGACAGTACTGAAGGTTTTGTTTACACTTTAACAAGACTTTTTAGACCAAGATTATTTGTGATTTTGTTGTATTAGTAAAAGTGAATTTTTATACTGGTAAATATTAGTAAATTGTTTCTTAGTAAAATATAAATTTGCATTTCAAGGAAAAGTAGGGCTTTAAAAAAAATGATTTATTTATTTATTTATTTTAAAAACTGGTATAATTTTTTAAAGTTCCAGATTCATAAAAAATTAAGCAGCCAGTCTAGAAAGTTCTTATGCTATGCCCCAAATACATACAAAGTTTTCCCATTAGTATCTTATATTAGTGTGGTACCTTTCTTGTAATTAATGTCAGTATCTTATTGTTAACCAAAGTCCACAGTTTACATTATTGTTCATTCATTCTTTGTGTTACAGGTTTATGAATTAAAAATAAAATCCATGTCTTGGATCTGTTATAACATTATTTTAAGAATAGTTTCACCAGGGCCTCCCCGGTGGCGCAGCGGTTGAGCGCTGGGTTGCGAAGCTACCCGCGGCCTCTGCGGCGCCGGTTCGATACCCGGCTGCTCCCCTGCCACCGGAGGAAGGTCCACACGGCGCGCAGACCTCTCTTGCCGCCCGCTGCTCCCCTCAGCAGTGTACTTCGGTCCTTCTGCCTGCTCTGCTCCCTGCTCTGGCTCTGGTGAATTCTCTCACCCTCCCGCGCTTCTGACTGTACCCAGTGCATGTATAAACCAAACAAACAAACAAATAATAAATAAATACATAAGACATGCCTCTAGAAAATTAAAAAAAAAAAAAAAGTCTAAAAAAGAATAGTTTCACCAGCCCAAAAAGAGTCTGTATTTTACCTGTTCATCCCTCCAATCCCTGGCTTCCTCTGAAAATTTACTGTTTCTCTATCCTTTTTCACACTGTCATATATCAGGCTGACTTCTTTTCATCTAGCAATGATGCATCTAAGATTGGTCCACGTCTTTTTGTGACTTTGTATCTCATTTCTCTTTTCAATGAATAATATTCATTGCATGGTTTACGTAATTTTGTATCCTTCAGTTGTCTACGGGAATCTGTCAGAAGACATCTTGATTATTTCCAATTTTAAGTGATTATGAAAAACTGCTGTAAACATTTGTGTGCCGGCTTTTGTGTGGACATGAGTTTCCAACCTTTGTAAATACCTGTAATGCAGTTGCTATATTGTGTGGTAAGACCGTGGTTAGCTTTATAAGAAACTGCCAAACTGATTTCTGAAATGGCTATACCATTTTGTGATCCTATCAGAAAGGAAAATTCCTGTTGTTCTGTATCCTCATCAGCATTTAGTATTGTCATTTTATTTGGATCTTGGCCATTTTAGTAGCTATTGAGTGGTATCTCATTGTTTTAACATGTAATTCCTTAGTAGCTTAATTCCTTTGGATGTTCAAAATCTTTTTATATGATTAATTGCAATTTGTTATCTTCCTTGGTGAGGTGTCTCTAGTCTCTAGTGAGATTCTGCTCAGTTAGTTGTGATTCTGTCTTCACTTGTCTTCTCTTCAATTGTGGCTGGGGGCGGGGGCAGTGGTCTGCCTCTCTCACCTCACTTGTTTCATGAATATAAGGAGAGTTGTTGGTTTTTCAGTTAATGTAGCGTTTTACTTGTTACTGGTTAATTTACTAGTACAGAGTCCTCGTGTTTGACAAAAAAACCTTCAAGTAATATTTAGACTCTTCCGGAGCCCACTCCCATGTTAGTGTTTCCATAATTTTGTACTGTTAATGCATATTTTGAAGTTGATACATAATAACTTAAAAAATTTCTTATTGAAGCAATTGATGGTTTTTTGGGGAAGGACTATTTTGATAACATTGCTTGCATTTGTGGCTTTGTCGTTTTCATTCTTAGAAATTTAAAAAAATGAAAAAATATTTACTATAATGTCTTCTGTAGTAATAAACATTTGCCTTTTCATAGAATTAACTTTAGAAAATCATTCAGAGCCATGTGTGGCCAATAACTTAGATATTAATTTGCTTTAAAAGAAATTTTTGACTATAAAATATTTGTTTTATATCATTTATAATATTGATTTGCAGAAGGGGGAGTTCCCCAAATATTTTCATTTCTACTAGAACATATGTTTCTTAAGGATTAAAATCATGGCTTACTCATTATGAATCACCAAAATACTTTTTACAGAAATGTCTCTTTTTTTCCTTAACCTCTGTGAAGGCAGATGATATGAGCATCTTTCATAGTTTGTTTTGGTTTATATTTTGTTTAGAAATGTTAGGCCTCCTTGGTGGCGTAGGGGTTAAAGTCTCAGTGCTGTCAAGCTATCACCAGCCACTGCAGCAAGAGTTCTATCCCTGGCCAGGGAGCTAACCCACATGGTGCAGCAGACCTCTCCTGTCTAGCCTGCTGCTCCTCTCAGCAGTGTATTTCAGTAGCTCCACTTGTTCTGCTCCCTATTCTGTTTCTGGTGAATCTTCTCACCCCCCACACTTCTGGCCTAACCCTGGTTCTTGTGTGCATGAATAAATAATAATAAATCTTTAAAAAAATAAATCTTTTCAAAAAATAAATGTTAAAGTGTTAAGATAATATGAAAACTTAGAAAATATTAGATCATAGTTTTATTTGTTCACTCATTTTTTCAGTGTTATTTAGCCTAGTGTGTTTAGAGTCAATTTTTTATGATATAAAAAGCTGATTTTTTTTTTTTTCTAGCCTCAGTTAAGAATTTCTATTTCTATGTAGTAACAGATGATTATTTGACTGCTCTTCCTGGAGACCTCTTTAGTGAACTTTAAGTCATTGAAGATATTGAAATAGGAATTGGTGGCCAACGTGTTAGATTTGGAATCCAGGAATCTTACCACAGAAGATCTGGAATTATAATGTCAAAAAGAGAAAATGTTTGGCACTGTAGGAGTAAGCTTGTAATTAATGAATAAGACTAACTGCAAATCCACCCCTTCTTTCTGAGGTATTTAATCAATTTATAATTATTTTACTTTCTTTGCAGTTAAGAGCAAAAAATATTTTTCATCATTTTGATTACTGTCTCTTCTATTAGTTTGGCCTTGTCCTAGTAGTACTTGGTATATATTGTTAAATGAAACAAATTGAAGTATTTATGTATTTTCTTATTTTTTGGACTATAGAATTTAATCTTTTAAGATGTCTTTATTAGGCACTATATCTTCGAACTGACTTGGATTAATATTAGAATACAGAAGATAGGTTCCAAGAAAGTTGAACTTGAACATATATTATTTCTACCTTTTCTTTTAACATGATTTTAATTGTTTTAAGTTTTGCCAAATTTCCAGTTTATAGAAAATTTCCAAGAATAGTACAAATTACATGCACCCTTCTCTGTGATTCATTTAGATATTAACATTTAGTAATACTTGCTTTCTTTCTCACTCTTTCCTTCTCTCTTTTACTCCCACACACTCAGCCATTTTCCCTGTCTCCTACCCATGATATTTTTGTTCTGAATCGTTTTAGAGTAAGTTGTAGATGTCATGCATCTTTATCTCTTAAGACTTCAGGGTGTATTTCTTAAAAACACATTTTCTCAGTTACCAAGATCAGTAAATGATCATTGATATACTATAATTATCTAACTTGTTCAACTCATTCACATGTTAATAAAAATGTCCCAGTAATACCTTTGTAGTGAAGGAAAACCCCAAAAGAGGCATTGCATTTGTCACATCTCTTCACTATTTCTAAGTCTTTGTGCCACTGATGTTTTTGAATACAAATTATATTGTAGAATGTTCCTCATTTTGGGGTTTCCTGTCTTAAGCTGGATTGAGGTTAAAATTATTTGTTGTTTACCTGCACCCCTATGTTTATAGCAGCACTGTTTACAATAGCTAAGCTTTGGAAACAACCCAAATGCCCAAAAATAGATGACTGGATCAAGAAGATGTGGTACATATATACCATGGAATATTACTCAGCATTCAAAAAAGATAAACACATGCAATTTGCAGCAACATGGATGGCGCTGGAAGGGATCATGCTCAGCGAAATAAGCCAAAAAGAAAAAGAAAAATACCAGATGGTCTCACTCATAGCAGGAATCTAGAAAACTTAAATAAGGGACCAGGAAAATGAATAACTATAAGAAAGTGAAAATCAAAATCAACAAAAAACTATGAACCAGAGACACTTTTAGGGGGGCGGGAGGGGAGGGATTGGGGTCAGAATGGGGGGACTGCAATTGTATGGGGAATATAACAATAAAATTTATTAAAAAAAATTATTTGTTGTTTTATGGTGATGACAAATTTTCTCAAGAATTTTTGAGTTTAAATTGCATTATTAACTGTATGCACACCGTTGTACAACAGATCTCTAGAGCTTTACCATTTTGTATAACCAAAACTTTATACCTATTGAATGATTCGCTGGTATACTTTCCCCCCACAACCCCTAGCAATAACCATTCTACTTTTCATTTCTGTGAATTTGACTCTTTAGATAGAAGTGGAATGATGATGGTATTTGTACTTTTGTGACTGGCTTATTTCATTTAGTACAATGTCCTTAAGGTTCATCCATATTGTAGCACATGACAGATTTCCTTGGTTTTTTTGGGTTTTTTTTTGGTTTGATTTTAAAGATTTATTTATTTATACAAGAACCGGGGTACAAGCCAGATGTGCGGGAGGGTGAGAGGATTCACCAGAGACAGAGCGGGGAACAGAACAGGCAAACCGACTGAAATACACTGCTGAGGGGAGCAGCGAGACAGGAGAGGTCTGCTGTGCCATCGGCGGGGATTGAACCGGCACTGCAGAGGGTGCAGACAGCTTCACAGCTCTGTGCTCAACCGCCTGAGCCACCAGGGAGGCCGGGATTTCCTTGTTTTTTAAAGACTAAATAATATTCTGTTGTGTACTGTATATACTAAATTTTGTTTAACCATTCTGCTAATGGACATTTAAATTGCTTCCACATCTTGGCTATTGTGGATAATACTGCATTTAACATTGGTATGTATATATCTCTTCACGATTCCATTTTCAGTTCTTCTGATTATATACTCAGATGGGTAAATCCTGGAAAACATGGCAGTTCTGTTTTTAATTCTATTTTTGAAGGAACGCCACACTGTTTTCCACAGTGGCTGCACTGTTTTACCATTCTCCCATTAGTGGATAAGATGTCTAATTTCTCCACATTCACAGCAACATATGTAATACTTTTTTTATGGTGGCCCTCTGAGATGAAATCTCATTGTAATTTTGATTTGTAATTTCCTAATAATAAGTGATGTTGAATATTTTTTTATATGCTACTTGCTTATTTGTGTATCATCTTTGGAGAAATGTCTATTCATGTGCTTTACCTGTTTTTTAGTCATTATTTCTTTTTTTTAATTTTTCTTAAAGATTCATTTATCTATGCATACAAGAACTGGGGTACAGGCCAGAGGTAGGGGGAGGGTGAGAGGATTCACCAGAAAGAGAGTGGGGAACAGAACGGGCGGATTGACTGAAATACACTGCTGAGGGGAGCAGCAGGTGAGACAGCAGATGTCTTCTGTCTATGTGGGTCACTGGCCAGGGAACTCATGTTGCAGTAGCTGCAAATTACTTCATATTGCTGATGCTTAACCCCTTGTGCCACCAGGGAGGCCCCTAGTTATTACTTCTTTGTTCTTGACTTTTATTATAGGAGTTGTTTATATACTTTTAAATTAACCCCTTGTCATACGTGTGGTTTGCAAATATTTTCTTTCAGCACATTGTCTTTTCTTTCTCTTGATTGTTTCCTTTGCTCTGCATGTGTTTTTAAATTTCATGCAGTCCCATTTGTCTATTTCTCTTTTCTAGTTTCTGCTTTTGCTATCATAGCCAGCAAATCACAGTTGAACCTAATGTCTTGAAGGTTTTTTCCCTTTGTTTTCTTTTTTATTTTAATTTTTTTAAGATTTATTTATTTTATACAATAGCTGGGGTACAGGCCAGAGGTGGGGGAGAGTGAGAGGATTCACCAGAGACGGAGCAGGGAGCAGAACAGGCAGACGACAGAAATACATTGCTGAGAGGAGCAGCGGGTGAGACTGGAGAGGTCTGCTGCGCCATGTGGGATTCTCACTGGCCAGCCAGGATCGAACCCACACTGCAGAGGCTGCAGATAGCTTCACGGCGTGGTGCTCAACCTGCTGCACCACCGGGGAGGCCCTCCCTTTGTTTTTTCCTAAGAAATTTTTATAGTTACAGGCCTAAGTGTTCATCTTTATTCTTTTGTATGTGAACTCTAGTTTTCTCAACACCTCCCCTTTATTATGTAGTCTCAATACCATTTTTGATCATTTGTTGTTCAGAAGGGTTTGTTTCTATTGATGTTTTTTAGAAAATAGCAAGGGAGGAAGACTCTAAAGGACAGCAGTCTAAGAAAAAGCATAACTAGGAGGAGAATAAAAAGATCATTATCTTTATATATGCCTGACTCTTTGAAATTATCATAACATTTCTTGGGTCCTATCAAATCTTGTTAGACTCTGTCCCCTCTGTAATGATGAAAATCTCCACCTGAAAGATTCAGAGAATCCGTTTCCATGGTCTGTGGTTTCCATAGTTGTCATTCATCATTGCCACTAATTTTAGCCAGTAATACTTGTTATTTGTATAAAAATTAAATTTTTCAAAGTGGAAAAGGAATGTAATTTGATAGTCAGAAAAAAAGACTAAGAATAATCCTGGAATTTTAGAACAAATTAGCCAGTCAATTGAAGGGCTTGGATCACTTTGTGATCTTTAGAAAGTGGCTTTGAACTCTTCTGCACTTGCTTTCTTTTTTCTTTTTCTTTTTCTTTTTTTTTTTTTTTTTGTTCTTTGAGGAGGGAGTTTACGTGAGGTCTTTGGCCAAGTTTTGTAATTCTAGGACGTCTGAGAGAATCAAAGTCAAGAAAGAGTTCTTGAATATTTAAAATAAACATTCCTAATCTTTGACACACCATTGGGAACAGCTAGGCTTGCAGGCTGTCAGAACCTTGGAGAGCTCCAAGCAGAGCTGTTGTCGGAGTCGCTTCTGAACTTGTCATTGGCTGTCTGAAAGTATTTGAAGCCTAAGGACTTTAAAAATTTATAAATTTCAAAAGCTCAGTGTAGTTAAGTAAAGTTTATAAATGTTAAGGACACAGACTTAAAGCAAAGGTTCTCAAATCATAGTCCAACATCACTTGGGATTTTGTTAGAAATGTAAATTCACAAGCCCCACTCCAGATCTACTACTGAAAATCTACTGATGATCAACCTATGTAGCATGTGTTTTTTAACAAGCCATCCAGATGACTCTGGTAATTGCTAAAATCTGAGAAACTGTGGTTTATTTTTGAATGATTTTTAGGTAAAGAAACTTCTGAGCCTTTGTGCTGATACTTCAACTTCCTTAGTGTTAAATATATGAGATCTTAATGATGATGTTTAATTCTGCCTAATCAGAGCCCCCACTTTAGTGTTTGTTCTATTCTGTTTAAACCAAAATCGAGATACCCAACAATGATGCTGATAATAGATTGTAAACTGTTCAGTTCTGCTTTGTAAAAAAAAGTACTGTACTATATATATATATATATATACACACACACACACACACACACACACACAGCTGTTGTGAACATATGGTTCTGATTTCTTGTGTTTGACGATGTATTGGGTCATGTAACCTCCCTATACAAAACATTTCTGTTAATTTCTGTCTCTAAGCATTTCTTTGGAATGCCTTTGTAGCCATTTTCTTTTTTTTTTTTTTTTTAATTGTTTGCTGGAGTAATGTTGGTTTACAACATTGTATACCTTTTAGAGGAATGGGATCATACCTCTACTAATGTATGTTATCATATTTCTACCACCAAAGCCCCAATAATCCTCTGCCATAGTTCATCGGTAACCCCCAATCCCTTTGCATCCATTTCCCCACCCTCCCTTTCTGATAGCCTCAGTTCTGCACTCATATTTCAAGGGTTGGTTTTAGGTTTTGCTTCTCTGTCTTTTTTTTTCCCCCACTCATGAGTAAAAGTCATCCATTATTTGTGTTTCTCCTCCTGACTTATTTTGCTGATCATAAACCCCTCCATTTCAATCTGTGTTTTTGCAAATGGCAATAGTTCATCTTTTTTTAATGACTGAGTTATATTCCATTGTGCATATATACTGCATTCTTTATCCACGCATCAGTGGTTGGTTACTTAGGTTGTGTCCATAACCTATTTTAAAAAGTTTTGCATCAAACATAGGAGTGCTTCTCTCCCTTCATATTAGTGTTCTTATTTTCTTTGAATAGATACCTAGGAGAGGGGTTGCTGGGTCACATGGTAGATCCATTTTTAGTGTTTTGAGAAACCTCTATTCTGTTTTCCATAGGGTCTGGATTGGTGTACATTCCTACCAACAGTGTATGAGGGTTCCTTTTTCTCTTCACCCTCACCAATACTTGTTTCTTATCTCTTTGTTATGGTTCATTCTCAGGTATGAGGTGGTATCTCTTTATGGTTTTGATTTTCATTTCCCTCATAATAAGTGATAATGAACATTTTTATCATTTGCCTTATGGCCATCTTTATGTATGCTTTCAAGAAGTGTCTATTTAGCGCACTGTCTCCAGTTTATGCCTTAGCAAATTGATATCTATCCTAACTTCAAAGGGAGCCTGATCCACTTGTACTTAGGTATAGTCAGTGTGGGCTGTTGTTGGGTTCATTAGGTTGGTAAAGATAGTTTGGGAAAGTTGATTAAGAAAGGAAACGCAGGGCTTCTCTGGTGGAGCAGCAGTTGAGCACTGGGCTGCGAAGCTGCCGGCAGCCTCTGCAGCGATGGTTCAATCCTCGGCCACCAGCAAGGGTCCCACATGGCGCGCGCAGACCTCTCCTGCTGTGTCTGCTGCTCCCCTCAGCAGTGTACTTCATCAGTCTGCTTGTTCTGTTCCCTACTCTGCCTCTGGTAGATTCTCTCACCCTCCCACGCTTCTGACTGTACCCAGTGCCTGTATAAATAAATAAATAAATTTTTAAAAAAAGAAAGAAAGGAAATGCAGAATTGAGAGGAAATAGACTAATGAATGTTCAAGTGATAGACATTTATAGAAAGTGCATAGAAAATTGTTAATATTTCCACAGAAAAAGCTTTACAAAAAAGGTACACTTGTTTATTTGTCTTATTTTGCTTGCAGTCAGGGATTGTATATGAGCAAATCCAGAAGTGAACATTTAGGAAATTTAAAGAGGCCTCAAGGAAAAGTGAAGACTTTGTATAAAGATTGATGTAACTTTTTATGTTAAAAAATTTTTTCGCTGATAATTCACAATTGTGGAATGTCTTAACCTGGGAATTACTTTAAGTGGGAAGCTATTAAAGTTTGTCCTCTTTTTAATTTTTAATGCTTATTTTTAACAAATCCTTGAGTGCCGATGCAGTAGGTTCACAATAACTTGTTTTATATGCATTTTAGTTAACTGAGAATATTATTTATCTTATTTGTAGGTTAATCTTTTTTGTTATCTTGGGCTATTAAATTTGTAAGTTTAAGTGTTTAAGTCTAAATTTGAACAAAACTAATCTTTTGATTTATATGTATTTTAGCTCCTTTGATATTCAAAGACTTTTCATTATTGCTGTTATGATTTGGGGTGTGTAATTTAGGGTTTGTATGGTGTTGTGGGGCAAGTAAGAGATCTGTGGGTCAAAACCGAAACTTGTGCTCAACTCACCAAGATTCTTATCCTCTCTCAACTTTCTGATGTTTAAGATAAGGTGTTCTCACCTCCGAATTATGTAGCTTTCATTGTTTGTATTAATATGTAAATTAGCTAATATGCCTCATCTTTACCTTAATTTACTTTGATTTATTTTTAAATATAACCCCCATAGTAGTATATTAGAGTAGTATATAGTAGTATATTAAAGAAACCAATGACAGGGAAGAGAATAGAGGATTTGAGAAAGGCAATGTGTTCAAAATGAATTCTAGGAATAAGGAAAACTGTCTAAGAATGAAAACTATCCAGATTTTATTTTATGACACTGAGATTTTTACTGTATTAAATATTGCTTGTCATATTTAATTACAAAATTCCCCCCTCACACCTGGTGTTTTTCCACCAACATGAGGAAAGAGAATTATGTAGTGAATTGAACATGTGGGTTCTGATATGTGGCTACCCTCAGGGTGGGGAGCAGTGGACGAGACAGGAAAGGCCTACTGCACCATGTGGGGTCAGCTCCCTGGCTAGGATCAGAACTTGTGCTGCAGTAGCTCTGGATTGCTTCATAGTGCTGACACTTAACCCCTTGCGCCACCAGAGAGGCCCCAGGTGAATTTTTACATGAAAACTTTTTTCTTATTTCAAAGTCAATGCAGTTTTTGGAGGTGTAAAAGAAGGAAGTATACGAAACATATTTTGACTCAATGTTAGAAACAGCTGTCAAACAATACTTCTGTTTGCCCCTTCACTGAAAGGATTCAAGCTGTATTTAACAGCTGTTTTTCTTGTTTTATAACTTAATTGTGATTAAAAGTTTGTTTTTATCATATTAATTTGTGGTTTTGTTTGTTTGTTTAAATAGACTATATGAACTAAAATGAGAGGCAGGAAACGCTACCTCTTGTACTTTGCTCTTCCTGGAAGGAATTCCAACTTTGTGCTCTCCAGCATGTATCTACCTGCTTGGCCACACTGGCCAGCAATGCCCTCAAAAACTTCCCTTACTCTAAAAGGAGGAATTTTTTCTCCAGAATTTTTTTTTTTTTTTTTTTTAATTCTGACTACTGGGCCTCACCGGTGGTGCAGCGGTTGAGCACTGGGTTGCGAAGCTGCCCGCAGCCTCTGCAGCGCCGGTTCGATCCCCGGCTGCTCCCCGGCCGCCAGAGGAGGGTCCCACATGGCGCACAGACCTCTCCTGCCGCCCGCTGCTCGCTTCAGCAGTGTACTTCGGTCCTCCTTCCTACTCTGCTCCCCACTCTGGCTCTGGTGAATTCTCTCACCCTCCCGTGCTTCTGACTGTACCCAGTGCATGTATAAACAAAAACAAACAAATAAATAAATAAATCATAAATAAATAAAAATACATGCCTCCTTAAAAAATAAATAAATAAAATTCTGACTACTTTTGTTTATTTTTTTTTTCTTCTTCAGAAGTCAGCTTTGCCCTTTGAACCCAGGAACATTGTATCGAAGAACTTATACCATTTCTAGGTATCATGTGGTATTGATTAGCATAATGCACTTTCTCATTGTGGTCTTTGTGCAGACCTGATTTATTACTAGATACATTGGTAGGCTACACTGGTGACCCTAGTTTTTACCCATTGTTTTAAAGGATGCCCATTACTGGGGGTGGAATGATGAAATGCAAAGCTTCCTGGTCTTCAGATTTTTATCCCTCTGTGGTTTTTTGAAAGTGAAGATATATACATAGGTGGCCAAATGTATAGAACCTTTTGGACAAATCTTTACATTTTGTTTTCTTTAGAAACACCAAGATCTGGTATGATGCATTCCTATTCCTTTAGCATAGACAGCTTTGTTGAGCCTTTTAGCAGAATAAACATTTGGTGTTCCTGTATCTTTTTCACCATCTTTAATGGTGAAATTTTCAGATCTCATGATATTTGAGGTGCATATTCCATGGATGTTTTTGTGAATATTGATAGTTGTAACTCTTGATTACTTTTTTTTGTTGGCAGGATGATCTTTTATTTTTTTGTTTTCTTCTAGAATCATACTGCATTGACTTGGGGAAAAAGAAAGAACATGAGGCCTTTGTTACCAGATTTATTTAAAAAAATTTTTTCTCCTTTTTTTTTTGTTTTATTTATTTATGCATACAAGTACTGGGGTGTAGGGCCTCCCCTGGTGGCGCAGCGATTGAGCGCTGGGCTGTGTAGCTGCCTGCAGCCTCTACAGCGACGGTTCAATCCCCGGCCACCGGTCCAATCCCTGGCCGCCGGCGAGGGTCCCACATGGCGTGCAGATCTCTCTTGCCGCCCGCTGCTCCCTTCAGCAGTGTACTTCAGTCCTTCTGCCTGTTCTGTTCCCCGCTCTGGCTCTGGTGAATTCTCTCACCCTCCTGTGCTTCTGACTGTACCCAGTGCTTGTATAAATAAAAATAAATCTTTAAAAAAAAAAGAACTGGGGTGTAAGCCAGAGGTGCAGGGGTGGGGGATGAGAGGATTCACCAGAGAGAGTAGGGAGTAGAACAGGCGGGTCTACTGAAATACACTGCTGAAGGGAGCGGCAGGTGAGGCAGGAGAGGTCTGCTTGGCCATGTGGATTGCCCCCTGACCTGCTGGGGATTGAACTCAAGCTACATTGACTTGTTGACAGCTTGATAGTGCTTTCTTTAACCCCTGCGCCACCAGGGAGGCCCAAGTTTTGCTCTTTTTGAAAGCGAAATTGCATTGTTTTCATTAATAGCACATAATATGCAGCAGTGGTGTAAGGTCCCTTCCAAAGAAGTAAAATTCAGAAATATGCACCCTTGTTAAACTCTTTCCTGCAAGTAACCAAAAGAAGGATAACATATAGCCCAATCACTGCTTTAAATCAGGGTAGAAAATAAACTATGGTCAAATATTTCGAAGGAATAGGTTGGAAGATTTGGAAACCTTGGAAAATTGTGTGTGTGTGTGTGTGTGTAATTGCATAGACACAAAGTTCTTATCCTATCTAGGAATGTTTACAAGTAAATATTTGATTCCAAGCAAGATGAATGTTTGATTCCATGAAACACCTTTAGCCTATGTCATCCTCAAAATGAAGGGACTGAGTGACCCCTCGGGCAGGGATACTTTTTTTCATTTACATTGACTAGCTCTCCACCTAAGCCATCAAATAAATACCTGATAAATTGACTTGGTGCTAACTCAGACATTTTGTATTTTTCATAAACATCTTTTGATTCATTTTGTAAACTTGTTCCTGTGATGTATGTAGAAGATAGGTATTATTTCTAGACAGTACTAAGTATCTCATATTTTTGCCATCATAACAAGAAATGGTAGTATGAAATTAAGGAATAAAACCCTTTGGGTGCTTTTACTCACATTTCTATTCTTTTACTATTCATTTATTGATTGTTAAGTTACATAGACTATACCTCATGTATTTATAAAAAGAACTGTGAAAGTGGAAATGGTGTTACTACCACATGGAAGTTGCTCTGGTTATTTTTTTCTTTGCCAAAGGGAAGTGGAATATTAAGAAAAAACTTAAAGTCTTTAGCAGAGAGGAGCAAACAAAGGCTTTAGCTTTACTGCTTCAGCCCTGACAGCTCTGTCTTTAAAATGTTTAAAAGGACTGGCTACCTGCACCTAGGGTCCTTTTCCGTATCCAGCCTTACACTGCCCCTAATTAGTGGCAGGTTGCATTTCCTGCTAGAATTCCAAAGTGGAATTCCATTACAATCAGTGTTGTTTGAGCACTCACAGTCCAGCAGTTCTTTTTTGTGAATTTTTGGTTACCCTTGAGGTAGTAGTGAGCCACTCTTATATTTAACATACTATTTATGGTGTGTTAGGACTCTAGTAACAAAGTTACACAGATTTTCCATAGACCTGTTATTTTTGTTTTTTGTTGTTTTTTGTTTGTTTGTTTGTTTTTAAGATTTATTTATTTATTTATACAAGAACCGGGGTACAGGCCAGATCCGAGGGAGGGTGAGAGGATTCACCAGAGACAGAGTGGGAAACAGAACAGGCAGACTGACGGAATACACTGCTGAGGGGAGCAGCGGGCGTGACAGGAGAGGTCTGCCATGCCATGTGGGACCCCTGCTGGTCGGCCAGCCGGGATCGAACCAGCACTGCAGAGGCTGTGGACAGCTTCACAGCGCTGCGCTCAATCACCTGCGCCACCACGGGAGGCCCGATAAACCTGTTACTTTTGGTGCACAATTTTTCATGCATAGGATATTTTAAAGAAATATATAATAGTAATGTCTGCTAATAATTTAATTGTAGTGCACTCTAAATATTAGTGAATAGCTCGTTTTTTTAATCAGTTCATAAAAAGAAACATTTTAGAGATAATTGTCACAAAAATTACAATTTTTTTGTACTCACAAGCAACTGAATATTGGCTTTATTAACCTACTTAAAACTAGCTGGAAATGTTTAGGACTGCAGATAAAGCAAAGGAAAAAAAATCTGCTTTAGAACTCAAAACTTTGAAATAAATTACATTTTCTCTCATGAAAATTTTTTTTGCAAAGGTATTTTTAAGTCAATACTCTTGATTGTATGATTGCTGGTGACTTACATGATTAAAATAAAAAGGTCAAATTAGTGTAAAGTGAATACCTGTATTCTTTGTTCCATCACTAACATTCTAGTAAGAATGGGGAGGGGGCTTACTTTTTAACTTTGCATTTATTGTATCATTGAACTTAATTGAAACTTTTACAGGCATCTACCTTTAAATTCTTTATTGTTGTACTTCATATTTCTAAATTGTAGGCTAATATGACTATCTTTGTAAATTGTTTTAAAATTTTTATTTCTTGACTTGTGACTTTTTAAAATGAATATTTACTTTTTTTACTTCTTTACTCAGCATGGTTTCCCTGGTTCCATTTTTTAGCTATAATTACATTCTTAAATCAGTATTCAGTGTATACAATATAATCATTCTGCAAATATTAATAGCTGAAAAAAGTACTTAATGATTATACTTCCTTTTTTGCTTAGGTTTCTATTTTCAAATGAGATAATTTCTTTATCTTCCATATGCTTCTTTTTCTTTCTTTTTTTTAAAAAAGATTTATTTATACATACAAGAATGTGGAAGGTGAGAGGATTCACCAGAGACAGAGTGGGGAACAGAACAGGCAGATTGACCTAAAGTGCACTGCTGAGGGGAGCAGCGGGCAAGTCAGGAGAGGTCTGCTGTGCCATGTGGGTAGCTCCCTGGCCGGCCAGGGATCAAACTCATGCTGCAGTGAGCTTTATAGGTTGTGTCTTAACCCCCTTTGCCACAAAGAAGAATCTGTGCTTCTTTTTTTATGTTCCTTTCATTAATTCACCACACATTCTCTGGCAGAAAATGTAACTGTTAATATGGTCAAACAATGAGATAATCTATTTTTTTTCTTCTCTGAACTTATTTTTCTAGAGTTATTGGTTCATTCTGGACTGGTTCTTCTTAACCTTGCTGCATTGTTGTCATTGATCATCTTTCCATCTCTCATATGTTAGTTTCCCCAGAAGATTTCCATGCTTCCTTTTAGGTTTACTCATTTCTAATGGAATACACGTCCCATTGGCTTTCTAAGGAAGGGTAGATGCTTAAAAGGTGAATTTTTTTTTTTTTGAGGCCTTGCATATCTGAAATTATTTTTTATTCTAACCTCATACTTGATTGGTAGTTGTCAGGGTAAAGTGTTTTTAGGAAACCTTTATCTTTCGTATTTTGAACATGAGTCCATTGACATAACTTCTAGCATTGCTATTGAGAAATGTGATATTCTCTGATTTTTGTTCTCTAAGCGTTCCTTTTTTTTTTTTAAAGATTTATTTATGTATTTATTTATACAAGCACTGGGCACAGTCAGAAGCGCGGGAGGGCGAGAGAATTCACAAGAGCCAGAGCGGGGAGCAGAACAGGCAGGACCGAGGTACACTGCTGAGGGGAGCAGCGGGCGGCAGGAGAGGTCTGCGCGCCAAGTGGGACCCTCCTCCGGTGGCCGGGGAGCACCTGGGGATCGAACCGGGGCCTCAGAGGCTGCGGGCAGCTTCGCAACCCAGAGCTCAACCGCAGCACCACCAGGGAGGCCCTCAGTGTTCCTTTTTTATGTAAAATCCTAATTCTGTTGTTGTTTCATGGATGCATTGCTCTCTGAGGATTTATTTTCATTCTCCTTACATTATCTTTTTTTACTTTGAGTTTCTTTGTTTTTCTGTCATTTCTTGAATATCTAGATTACTTGACTGTCTATATTCATATTCAAGTAAGGTCATTTATATGGTTTTTTTTTTTAAGGGATTGATGGATTTTCCTATAGAAGAATTCTGTCTTACTCCTAGATGACTGACAATGTTTTTGTTTTTATAATTGAATGGGGGGAGGGGTGATGTAGGGAAGTGTGATGTTCTGCATGAGGAGAGTTCATATTTATTCTTGAATTGGTAATTGATACTTATACTTGCCCTT
Organism: Talpa europaea; assembly: GCF_964194135.1. Taxonomy (NCBI): domain Eukaryota; kingdom Metazoa; phylum Chordata; class Mammalia; order Eulipotyphla; family Talpidae; genus Talpa; species Talpa europaea. Next base: position 91,383,331 of record NC_140073.1, read on the forward strand.
AACATTCCTTATGATCCAGAATCCACAGACTTTCTGATCAGTCTTTGCAAATAAAGCCTTAGTTTTCTGCCATTTTGGGGGGGAAAGCAGTTGTCTAGCTATGAGGGAAAGGGCTAAATTATCCCTATGAAGGTTTTCAACCAGTGTTCCTTTGTCACAAGTTTCCTACCCCCTCTTTCAGAGAATAACTTGTTTTCAGCTCCTGTCTTTCTTGCTTCTTGTTGTCCCTTCCCCTTTCATTTTATATTACAATGTTCTCTTGTCTGATAACCCCTGTCTTGATTGATAATTTTTACCTCTTCATTCTCTTTACCTCTGAGAATGTATGGTGTTTGGGAAAATATCTATTGCTTTGCTTTTATTTTAATGGGATTTTGAGATAAATACATGTTTTTCTGCTTTATTTAGCAGCAAGCCATCTGGTTGGTCACATTTCTCTTAGAGGAAATTTTGCCCAGGTATGCATTAAAACCTGGACCATTTCATAGGTCACTGATCTCTATGGTTTTTTTGAGTGTCAGTTACTCATCTGTGGTATAGTTCCCTGTGGAATGACTGTCACATGCTATCAAACATGACACATGAAAGTCCATGGTCAGGTAGGCATAGTGATATCTATAAATAAAGAAAGTGGTGTTAGAAAGTGAGCTATAGGTAGATGGCCTCAGTGGACTTCCTAATGTTTAACCTCTGAGTTTGACAAATGTACTTATTCACTGATTGGCCACTAACAGAGCAGGCCTCCCATTCAGGGATAGAATTGACCCCTTTGCTTACAATGAAGGGCCAACTAGCAAACAGCCTCTTCAAAGAAAGGAAGGACCATGAGAGATGTACTGGAAAGTATTAAATGGATCAGTTTCTCCTGTAAAGTTCACTGGTCAGCTGAAACCATGCCTTCCTTGGTTGAGGGAGTAAAAGGAATGAAGAGAAGCTACAAGGATTCTTCCTATACTTTTCCTTCCTGGTTATTTGACTAGAAATGTGGGTAACAAATGTTTCCCCTTAAAATAGACTTAATATTTTATTATAATATGTATAATCCTAGTAATGCTACAGAATAATGGACAGTAGTTGGCCCATCCTATGCCTCATTAAATTGCATGGTACTCATTTTGTACCATAGTTGTTTGAATCCGTTTTTTAGTCAGAAAACTTTTTGCCATTTTGGCTCTGGGAAAATTTATTTTTTCTTCCACTGGGTTCTGTTTTTATTATCCATTAGATAACTATACCTGTTAGATACTCACATATAAATATATCTAAGTAAAAGGAAATCTAAGGGCTTTAAACAGTACTCTTTTACTAGAACTAATGTTTGCTTTACTGGCAAATTTTAGGCCAACTCTGTTCTATATGTTTTCTAAGTTATAATCAGTTAACTATTCAAACAGCAAGTTACGCTCACTTCCCTACCTACACAGAAGCTGCCACCACCCCTGCCAGAAAGCAAACAAATTTTCGTGGTTGGGGGCCTCCCTGGTTGCACAAGGGGTTAAGATGCAACCTATGAAGCAATCCGCAGCCACTGCAACACGAGTTCGAACCCCGGCCAGGGAGCTACCCACATGGCACAGCAGACCTCTCCTGACTCTCCTGCTGCTCCCCTCAGCAGTGTATTTCAGTCATTCTGCCTCTTCTGTTCCTCATTCTGTCTCTGGTGAATCCTCTCACCCTCCCTCCCCCACCTCTGGCTTGTACCCCAGTTCTTGTATACATAAATAATATGTCTTTAGGGGCCTCCCCAGTGGCGCAGCGGTTGAGCATTGGGTTGCGAAGCTGCCCGCGGCCTCTGCGGCGCTGGTTCGATCCCCAGCTGCTCCCCGGCCACCGGAGGAGGGTCCCACATGGCCCGCAGACCTCTCCTGCTTCCCGCTGCTCCCCTCAGCATTGTACTTCGGTCCTTCTGCCTGCTCTGCTCCCCGCTCTGGCTCTAGTGAATTCTCTCACCCTCCCGCGCTTCTGACTCTACCCAGTGCATGTATAAACAAACAAACAAACAAATAAATAAAACATGCCTCTAAAAATAAATAAATAAATAAATGAAAATAATGTGTCTTAAAAAAATTTTTTTTCCCCTGGTTGGTGGCAGCTATCTCCATGGTCACTACTTCCCACATCCTTTTTTTTTTTTCTCACCATGATCTTTCATATACTACAGTCCCATCATTGTTCTTTTTTTATTATTTACTGCTCGGTTGACTTCATCACAGGAAGTCTATACACATACAGACACATGCCCTTCTCATAACTTAATTCTCTTGATCAGCTATATCAAGAGACTTTCAGCCTTCTTCCTGCCTCCTCACCCTCTTTTGGAGGGTAGGGTTGTGAACTGTTTTACTTGTTTTGTTTGGGTGACTGATGTGTGAAACTAACTCTATTTGTTAGATTATTTTTTAATAGGAAAAAACTTACTGGGTTTCCAAAATGTCTTTTTTGTAGTTCTGAAAGAATCTCTTCCTATATTTACCTATTTAATAAATGCTGTATTTATTCAACAGCTTTAATACTTTTTTTTTCTTTACATACCATATAGGGAATATACAAATATGACTAAAATAATTCTGCTTTTAAAGAATTTGTCTTTTTGTCTGGTAGAGGGGTAATCAATACAATATGAGATAAAGAGAGGTACATATTAAGCACTGTATGTGTTTGGAAGCATCAGAATACCTGTTTTTGAATGAAAAAGAGAAATGGTAATATCAGAAAACTTATGATACAGATATTTGCCCTGATGCTGATATAACATTGTCACACCTCCTATCAATTCTCACCATTAATTTTTCTAAACTATATCCTGGCTTTTCTTTCCTCATTCCCTGCCCCACAAGCTGGGGCAATGACTTTTGTAAGAATGAAATACGAAGATAGAGCAGATAAGAAGTGGAGGACCCTGAAGTAAGATTAGGTAAATGTGTAAAGATAGTCATGCCAAATTTGCCCTTGAGGTTTTGAAGACTTGTTTTTAATTTGGAAATTCAGTATGTTGACTTAACTCTGCTTGAATCTTTTTAAAACCTATCTTCCTCTAAAATGTCTGGTAGTTATATCAGCTGTCTGATTTTATTGACTATTTGTTACTACACCCTGAACTAAAGCAGATCATTGACTGCCATTCTATGCATTCCCAAATACAGCATCACTTGTGGAAGCAAGAGTAACTTTAATTGATTATGTAGTTTGTGGGGCCCACCTCACCTGTCGTTGACTTTGATGCAGATTGGATTGACTTTTTAAAAGCATTCTTTTGGAATAATCAGTAACTACTATGAACAGTTATATGGAAACAAGTTTAACAATCTAGAGGAGATGGACAAATTCCTACAACTCTACAATCACCCAAAGCTAGATAAAGAAGAAATAGAACACCTAAACAGACCAATTACAATTAGCGAAATTGAAATGGTAATCAAAAACCTCCCCAAAAACAAAAGCCCAGGACCTGATGGATTTACAAATGAATTCTACCAAACATTCAGAGACGAATTAGTGCCTATCCTTCACAAACTCTTCCAAAAAATTGAGAAGGAAGGGACAATACCAAACACGTTTTATGAAGCCAACATTACACTAATACCAAAACCGAACAAGGACAACACAAAAAAGGAAAACTACAGGCCAATCTCCCTAATGAACACTGATGCAAAAATCCTCAATAAAATTTTAGCTATCAGAATCCAACAATGTATCCATAAGATAATTCACCACGACCAAGTTGGATTCATTCCAGGGGCACAAGGATGGTTTAACATCCGAAAATCAATCAACGTTATCCAACACATCAACAAAAAGAAATATAAAAACCATATGATAATATCAATAGATGCTGAGAAAGCTTTCGACAAAGTGCAACACCCATTCATGATAAAAGCCCTTGAAATTCTTGGGATACAAGGAACATACCTCAACATCATAAAGGCCATCTATGACAAGCCAACAGCCAGTATCATTCTCAATGGTGAAAAGCTGAAAGCAATTCCATTAAGATCTGGAACAAGACAAGGATGTCCACTCTCACCATTGCTTTTCAATATAATACTGGAAGTCCTAGCCAGGGCAATAAGACAAGAGAAAGACATCCAAGGAATCCAAATAGGAAAAGAAGAAGTCAAACTATCACTATTTGCAGACGATATGATATTATACATAGAGAACCCCAAAAACTCCACAGAAAAGCTAATTCAACTCATCAATCAGTTCAGTAAAGTGGCAGGATACAAAATCAACACGCAAAAGTCAGTAGCCTTCCTATACACAAACAATAAATCTGAAGAAGAAGAAATCAAAAAGACCATCCCTTTTGTTATTGAAACAAAAAAAATCAAATATTTGGGAATAAATCTAACAAAAGAGGTAAAGGACCTATACAAAGAAAACTATAAAACACTGTTAAAAGAAATAGAAGAAGACACAAAGAAATGGAGAGACATCCCCTGCTCATGGATTGGAAGAATAAACATTATTAAAATGGCCATCCTTCCAAAAGCAATATACAGATTCAGTGCTATTCCAATCAAAATTTCAATGTCATTCTTCAAAGAAATAGAACAATTATTGATGAAATTCATATGGAATCACAAAAAAACCCCGAATAGCCAAAGCTCTCCTGAAAAAAAAAGAAGGGAATGGAGGCATCAGACCCAGACTTCAAACTATACTACAAAGCCATAATCATCAAAACTGCATGGTATTGGAACAAGAACAGACATACAGACCAATGGAATCAAATAGAAAATCCAGAAATAAACCCACAGATTTATGGTCAACTAATCTTTGACAAAGGAGCAAAGAATATGCATTGGAGCAAAGAAAGTTTGTTCAATAAATGGTGCTGGGAAAACTGGGTCGCTACATGCAAAAGAATGAAGCTTGACCACCACCTCACACCATACACAAAAATCAACTCAAAATGGATTAGAGAACTAGACATAAGACCTGAAACCATAAAATATATAGAAGGAAATATAGGCGAAACACTACGTGATTTGCACATCAAAGACATCTTTACAGACACATCACCCAAAGCAGTGATAGTGAAGGCAAAGATAAACAGCTGGGACTACATCAAATTAAAGAGCTTTTGCACAGCAAAAGAGACAATAACAAAAACAAAGAGAAACCCCACCAACTGGGAGAACATTTTTGCACCCAACACTAATGATAAAGGACTGATCACAAAAATCTACAAAGAGCTGATGAGACTCAACAACAACAAAGAAAATAATCCAGTCAAAAAATGGGCAGAAGAGCTTAAAAGAAACTTCTCTGAAGAGGAAATGCAAATGGCCAACAGGCATATGAAAAAATGTTCAACATCACTTGTCATCAGGGAAATGCAAATCAAAACTACCATGAGATACCATCTTACACCAGTGAGAATGGCACATATTAAAAAAACTAGCAACAACAAATGTTGGCGAGGGTGTGGAGAAAAAGGAACTCTTCTGCACTGTTGGTGGGAGTGCAAACTGGTCCAACCACTGTGGAAAGCTGTGTGGAGATTTCTGGACCTACTAAACATAGAGCTTCCATATGATCCAGCAATTCCACTCCTAGGTATTTACCCAAAGGACACAAAAACATCAATTCCAAAGAACACCTGCACCCCTATGTTTATAGCAGCACTGTTTACAATAGCTAAGCTTTGGAAACAACCCAAATGTCCAAAAATAGATGACTGGATCAAGAAGATGTGGTACATATATACCATGGAATATTACTCAGCATTCAAAAAAGATAAACACATGCAATTTGCTGCAACATGGATGGCGCTGGAAGGGATCATGCTCAGCGAAATAAGCCAAAAAGAAAAAGAAAAATACCGGATGGTCTCACTCATAGCAGGAATCTAGAAAACTTAAATAAGGGACCAGGAAAATGAATAACTATAAGAAAGTGAAAATCAAAATCAACAAAAAACTATGAACCAGAGACACTTTTAGGGGGGCGGGGGCGGGAGGGGAGGGATTGGGGTCAGAATGGGGGGCTGCAATTGTATGGGGAATATAACAATAAAATTTATAAAAAAAAAAATAAAAGCATTCTTTTGAACTATTGATAATCTTGTAATAAAAACAGTATACAAGGGGGCCTCCCCTGTGGCACAGCGGTTGAGTGCTGGGCTGCGAAGCTGCCTGCAGCCTCTGTAGTGCCGGTTCAATCCCGGGCCGCTGGGCGAGGGTCCCACATGGTGCACAGACCTCTCCTGCCGCCCACTGCTCCCCTCAGCAGTGTACTTCCTCCTTCTGCCTGTTCCCTGTTCTGCTCCCTGTTCTGGCTCTGGTGAATTCTCTCACCCTCTTGTGCTTCTGACTGTATCCAGTGCTTGTATATATAAATAAATAAATCTTAAAAAAAAAAGGCAGTATACAAGGAAGAAAAAAATTTTATTTTCAGAAATATTTTAAATGAATCATAATTATTTAGTTATTATTACAAGTTATTATGACAAAATAACTTGTGCCATTAGGTCATCAATAACTTTTCTGACATTAACTTTATTGTGTACTCTGAATCAAATTAAGCACAATAAAATTTTTACAAAATTTTGGGTTTTTTTGTTTTTTGTTTTTTTTTAAATTTTGGTTTTAATACTCGTTTTGAGATAAAACCACGTAGGGCAATTGTAGCAACTTAGTATGTATAAAGCATTATGTGCGCTGCCTGTCCCATAGTAAGTGCAAAGTAAGGTTATAAGTATTGATTGATTTATTCTTGTTTTTGTTTTGATTGTAGAGGGTATCACTTTTAAAACAATACAACAAAGTTCATATTTTTGAGATGTAGTTTTATCTTTAACTATTTTATGACTATCTATAGTGGTGACTGATTTCACTGAAATTTTCAAAGTATATACATCTGTTCTTGTTACTGTGTTATAAGCTGTTTTTAAGAATAACATTCCACATCTGAAAATGCTAGGACTTTTCATACAGTATGACTAGGATATTCATTCATACATTGATATCTTGGCAGTTTTTAAAATAACCAACATGTTGATCATTGGTGTCTCTTTGCTTGTCAGGGCCTAAGTCTTGCATGCAATTGTAAGACATAATTTTGTGTTGAACTTTAGTTTTTTTTTCCTCCCTTTATGTTTTAAGAATTAACAGATATAATATGCTTAAAATCTCAAATAATATGAAAGAGAACAAAGAGAAATTTTTACTTTTCCTCTGATTCCTTGATCCCCTTTTCCACAGTTCCCTTCCCAGATGTGGACAACTGTTTACATTTCTTGTGTATCCTTTCAAAAATATTCTGTGCATTTATAAGCTCATGTCCTCTTTAGTTTTTTAAAACATATCTTAGTGTTCTATAGACACTATTCTGTGCTTAACTTTCTTAATGTTTTTAAAGAGATTTTTTTTTTAATAGAGGCATGTTTTATTTATTTATTTGTTTGTTTGTTTGTTTTGTTTATACATGCACTGGGTACAGTCAGAAGCACGGGAGGGTGAGAGAATTCACCAGAGCCAGAGCAGGGAGCAGAGCAGGCAGAAGGACCGAAGTACATTGCTGAGGGGAGCAGCGGGCGGCAGGAGAGGTCTGCGCGCCATGCGGGACCCTCCTCCGGTGGCCGGGGAGCAGCCGGGTATCGAACCGGCGCCGCAGAGGCCGCGGGCAGCTTCGCAACCCAGCACTCAACTGCTGCGCCACCGGGGAGGCCCGTCTTACTTAATGTTTTTAAAGACTGATTTCATTCTGTATCATATACATACATCATTGGCATTCATTCTCAGTACTTTAGTTTTTCCATGTCTGTACAAACCAATCTCACATATTTTGCTTGTTTTATCAGTTGTAATTCTTACCATGTCACAATTCATACTCCTGTGTATCTTTGTCTCTGTGTAAGTTTATAGCATAAATTTCTAGGAAAGGAATTGCCAAGTTCAAGAGTATGTGTTTCTAATTGAACTAAATAGCAGTTTGTAATTTCTTCCTCAGAGTATTTGAGTCCTCTTTCCCCCATTCATTCCAAAATAATGTATTAACAATTTTTAGATCTTAGTCTGTGAAGTATATTACCTCATTACTCTTTTTTATTTAATCAGTTTTATGCATCTGAGCTTGTACCTGCCCATACATCATTCCCCACCCCCACACCCCCGCCCCTAGATTTTCTTAGTGCTTTGTGTGTGTGTGTGTGTGTGTGTGTGTGTTTACTATAAAGTTTCATTAATATTACGAGTGGTATGTATTAGGAGTGAGGCAGCATCCAACTTAATTATTCTTCAAGACAACTTGTCTGTCAAGCCTTTTAAAAAGAATCTGTTTAATTGTCAATAATTTGATATACTACTCCATCATATACTTTGCATTTGAGTTTATTTCTGGATTATTAATTTTGTTCCTTAGCTTTTCATTATGCTGCATATATATCATTTTTCTAGTTGTTACTTTATATTTTAGCACATAGTGTGATCTTTAAAAAAAAAACTACTTTTATTATTAAACTTTAAATCATATATAAATTAAAATTTTATTTTTTCTTTCACTGTAGTTCCTGAAACCAATTTTTAGAAATGTATTCATGAACCCCTCTTTGATTTTATTGCATTATAATTTATGAGTACTTTATGGTCAAATATAAACCCTGTTTAACACCATAATTTCTCCTCAGTTTAAAGAATTTTTCTTTTTTTTTGTAGCCTTTAATCTAGACAACGAGCAACCAGATTATGATATGGATTCAGAAGATGAGACCTTATTAAATAGACTTAACAGAAAGATGGAAATTAAGCCACTGCAATTTGAAATTATGATTGACCGACTTGAAAAAGCCAGTTCTAATCAGGTATACCTTGTAAAATCGTCTCTTGTCTCACATTTAATCCATTTAGCAGCTTTATTTTGTATTTTCTTGGAATGGAGTGTATATTGCATTTTATTATCTCTTGAATTTGTTTTCCTGACCTTTTAGAATTTCTATTTACAATATCCTTGAACTGAATACTTAAACATCATTTTTATTTAATGAGAGTATGAAAAGTACTGTTCTGACTTCTGTTGTTTCTACATAAAAATAATATTAGTATAAATATTCTAATGTCTTCTTGAGCGTTTTCATAATGTCTTTGGTGGTTCAGTAACTAAGTTTGCTGTGAGGCCTGCCTACCAGTCTTTTTCTTCAATTTTTACACAAAGTAGTATCTAGCATACTTTCCAAAGAAGTACAGTGAAAACTGAATTTTCTGAAAATTCAATGTAATTTGTCTTGTTTTTTTATTGGAAATGTTTTATTCCCAAAAATATTCATTATAATTAGTGCCCACAGTTTTCTTAGGACTTTGATCACTTGCATCAGATACAGTTTGTTTTCCTCCTGTATATGTAAATTTTCCTAGCCATCTTAGGCGCCATCAGTCTTTTGGTGCTTCTCCTAATTTTCATCATGACTTAGAAAATTACTGATGGTCACTGAAATTGTATCATCAGTTTGCTCTCATCAGTAATGGTTAGTACTGCGGTGAGCAAGATAGGTAGCAGAAATTCTACCCTTGTGGAACTTAATATCTAAGTGGGGCCAGGATAAACAAAAAGCATGTAAACAATAGGTAAGTCTCCACATACAATCAGCACCATCCTATTTTATTTCTGTTTGCTTAGTGGCAAACTTCTAGGCATTGATACAACTGGCTAGACTTCAGAGTATGATAGCAACTACTTTCAGCAGTGGAAATGAAGGTGGAGGTTTGTCATAGGAACAAGATAATAGTTATTAGAACTGAGTATTAGTAATTCCAAAAGATTGTTCTCATTTTAAGTCCATGATCTGTAGATTTCATTATTTTTCCTTTTTATGGGCTAACCTAGTAATAGGGCAAGGAATGAAGTTTATGGTTAAACTAATATTTATTACACTGGTGGAGAAAAACATAAAAGTTAGGCTAGGCAAACCACTGCTTGTCATTATGTGGAGATGACCACAATGAAGTCATTGAAAACTTGTTGCCAAATGCTGTAATTATTTTCATTTCCCATTTGTTTGTGTTGAGTTCTTATTCTTTAAACTGCCATCACCACTGGTCTTCTGAATATAATTCATTCATTCCTTTCTGGTTTTCTTGTCTTCCATGGCCCTTCTAATTTTTTTTTTCTGACTTCTCTTTTCATTCAGTTCCTGCAGATATCAGGATTTCTTGAAATTCTGTTCTTGTTATTCTTATCCTATGTATTTTGTGATAATACCACATTAAAGAGGGAGCATATTTATGGGTATAATAATACATGTTCTTGTGCCCTTGACCCGTTCTCGATCTCTAGAATTTTCTTTTTTCTCTTTTTATGCTGCTTTTTGGCATCTCCACCTGGATGATCCTTAGGCCTTTCAAGTTTAACCTTTCCAAAACTACTCTCTCTTCATTCCAAATAATCGTGTACTGTGTTTATTTCTCTAGTGACTCCCAAAACTCAGAATCGAGTGGTTTTAATCCCCTTTCCTCCAGTCCCTAAATTTCTAATTCTTGAGTACCTTGACTACTTCCTCTTTATTTCTTCAGTCTTTCTCTCTTTGCCCAAAAATATACCAAGGGGACAGTCCCCGTTACCAAGAGAACCCTTTCATTTAACCCTGTCATTCTCAATAAACTACCACCCTATGTCTCCTCTTTTGGGTCACAGTTAAATTTTTAACAATCACTGTTAACATGATCCATTTCAATTTTACTGAAGTTACACTGTGTAGGATTACCAAAAGCCTCCTGATTATCATCTAGGAGCCTCCTTTCTTCATGAAGTTTGAGAAATACAGTAGGATAATTTTTCTCTTTTCCTAAGTATAAACAAGTATCTTGAAATCTTGGAAATATTAAGTTTACCACAAGCCCTTTTTCCAGTTAAATAGTGCTTTCTTCTGTCTTTTAGTGGATGAAGTAGCACAACTTTTTTCTTAGATTATAAAGGTAGTAGGATTCTGATTGTGTGGGCTTTTAATCCTATCACATCATTTGCCCACTCAAATTGATGCTGTAACTATGATGATAGAAATGCAGTGATACTACAAAGTTGTCTTTTTAGCTAAGAATAATGTTTATAGAATGATTAAAATCAAGATCTTGCAATAAAATAAAAAGCTTTATATATTATATATATAAAACAATATTAAAAACATCACATGACTGAGAAGATACACTTAACACTGGAAAGAAATGTCAGGATATTTAATTGTAAGTTGTGTATTGAATTCTTATTACCTGAGATATAAAGAAAGTACTTAACAAATAGGCAGAAGGATTTTTTTTTTTTTAAGATTTATTTATTTATACATATGAGAACTGGAGTTACAGGTCAGAGGTGCGGGGGGCGGGAGTGGGGGTGAGAGGATTCACCAGAGACAGAGTGGGGAACAGAGAAGGCAGACTGACTGAAATACACTGCTGAGGGGAGCAGTGGGTGAGACAGGAGAAGTCTGCTGAGCCATTTAGGTAGCTCCCTGGCCGGCCGGGGATCGAACTGGCGCTGCAGAGGCTGCGGACAGCTTCATAGTGCGGTACTTAACTCCTTGTGCCACCGGGAGGCCCCCAGAAGGATATTTCTAACAGGAGCAAGAAATGCCAGGGAAGGAAATCTTAAATTTCAGTTTTTACCCCCTGCCACATCCTATGGTAGGAGAGGAAGCAGTATTATTATTTTTTTTTAAAGATTTATTTATTTATTTTATTTTATACAAGCACTGGGTACAGTCAAAAGCATGGGAGGGCAAGAGAATTCACCAAGCCAGAGCGGGGAGCAGAGCAGGCAGAAGGACTGAAGTACACTGCTGAGGGGAGCAGCGGGCGGCAGGAGAGGTCTGCATGCCATGCGGGACACTCCTCCAGTGGCCAGGGAGCAGCCGGGGATCGAACCGGCGCTGCAGAGGCCGCGCGGGCAGCTTTGCAACCCAGCGCTCAACCGCTGCACCACCGGGGAGGCCCAGAAGCAGTATTATTTTATTTTTTTTTTTTCATTAAATGGAGATATAATTGACATATAGCATTGTATCAGCCTAAGACATATAACAATTATTTGATATAAGTATATATTGTGAAATTATTGCATCAATAAATTAACTTGGCATATGTTACCTAGCATAGGTACATTTTTTCCTCTGATAAGGGCTATTAAAATCTACTCTTTAGACTTAAAATCTACCCTCTTTGATCTTTTAGAATAGTTAAATCTTTAGCTACTAATATCAGTGTTTTTAATCTTAGGCAATGTGACCTACAAGGAAATTTCTTTTTTGTTATTGTTTTTTTTTTTTTTTTGTGATTTTATTTTTTTATTTTTTTATTTTTTATAAATTTTATTGTTATATTCCCCATACAATTGCAGCCCCCCATTCTTACCCCAATCCCTCCCCTCCCGCCCCCAAAGGACACAGAAACATCAATTCCAAAGAACACCTGCACCCCTATGTTTATAGCAGCACTGTTTACAATAGCTAAGCTTTGGAAACAACCCAAATGCCCAAAAATAGATGACTGGATCAAGAAGATGTGGTACATATATACCATGGAATATTACTCAGCATTCAAAAAAGATAAACACATGCAATTTGCTGCAACATGGATGGCGCTGGAAGGGATCATGCTCAGCGAAATAAGCCAAAAAGAAAAAGAAAAATACCGGATGGTCTCACTCATAGCAGGAATCTAGAAAACTTAAATAAGGGACCAGGAAAATGAATAACTATAAGAAAGTGAAAATCAAAATCAACAAAAAACTATGAAGCAGTATTATTTTAATTAGTAGTATTACACAAGAAATTCACTACTACTGCTCTCCTGATTGATGAAATAAACCATCTTCCTCCCCACTTCCAGGTTAGATTAAGTCCTTGATTTAACTAGTGAAGGTTTTGAAATTTTGTAGAAAGACCAAACATCTAAGTCACCTATAGCCTCTCACAGCAGTTTCCCTTTGTCCCCAGAGCACATGAGAGCCGCCAATGATGCTGTGATTCTCTGAGCATAAGGTAGAATTTATTAGATCCAAAAAGCTTGATTCTTAATCTACTATTATCCTAGACTTTGGAGGGGGTTATTCATCATAATTCAAGAGAATTTTGACTATCAGTGGATATGTTCATTTAAAATTGATGTTTGAGATCACATACACAATGGAATACATACTACTCAGTGATCATAAAAGATAGACTTAATGCCATTTGCAACATGTGTGGAGCCTGGAAGGGATTATGCAAAGTAAAGTAAGTCAGAAGGAAAAAGAAATAAGAGATGGTTTCGCTTATAGGTGGAATATAGGGAAAGTGAACAAAGGATCAGGAAAAAGACAAAAGTTACAAACTGACCGTAGATCTGAGGCATACAACAGGGAAGTGTGTGGGAGGGGATGTAAGACAGGTCAAAAACGGGAGGGAAGAACACAAGGGACTGTAGTGATGGTTCACGGGTGCTATGGTGATGGGAGAACCACTGGAACTATACCTGAAGGGAGAAATCAAATATTGTACAAAAATGAACAATGTAAGAAAATATATTTTTTTAAAAAATAAACTTTGTTTGAAAATATTGGCTATTTTAGTTTGATCTCATATTCCAGACTTTCCCTCCTCTTAAATAGACCAAGTTCCTCATCTCTTAGATGCAGTTAAGCGGACTCTTGGAGTCATTGAGTCAAACAAAAAAATTGTCACAGTTTTACTGCACTAAATGTTATTGTCACCTGAACTAGAATCCTTGTGTTGATATTGTCAGTGATTTCTCTTCCTATGAGCAAACTGTCTGGCAGCCAAATTATAATAAGAATGCCACTAATTAAGCCTAGTAATCACTGTCACTGAACGGGCAGTCCAGATGATTGTTGCATTTGTTCAATGAAGTTATACCAGTGTGAGAAGTTAGATAATATAAAAAAAATTACAGTGGCTCATAACTTCTTTAGATAACCTACAGGTAAACTAATATTTTGATTTCATAATTTTAGCAAGAAAATTTTTCTTTCATTGCCGAGTTCTAGGGAAATAATTCTCAGGAGCTGTCTCATCTTGTTTTGAAAGTGAATCTTCTCTAAAATGATGTAAGAATTGTTAAAATATCAATGCTTTCCAGCCCTATAACTCCACAATCTTTTTCTAAAACTCACTCTAAGTGGATTTGTGCAACCATCCTGCTAAGCCCATCTTGCTAAAACTGATTGACCTATCTGATCTTCACAATGAGCAAGGAAACAAGTGCCCAAACGAATTTTTGAAACTTTGAGATATATCAGTATTATGCTGGCTACATTGATAAAGAAGAAGTAGATATCAAAATTAGATTTCCTCAGGAAACCATCCTAGAACCACTAACCCAGACATTATAGTGTCATTAATAGAATGAATGTTGAGACAAGGATTCAATTCTAGTGTTTAACTGGCTTGGGTAGAGGAATTGCCTTTACATATAATTAATATTCAAAGTTGTGTAGTCTGGAAAGATGCTAAATTTGTCCTTTCACAATTTCAAAAGAGGCACATTATATATAGTTGCATGATATTAGAGAATATTCATCTTTTATTTTTGAGGGATATTAAAAGGAACCTATTTTCTTAGTTTCTGTTGAAAAGCAGCACAGAAAGTATTAGACTGTTGAAGCTGTAGATCCTCAAATGTGTGGAATCAGAATAACAGAATTTTGTTTTGTTTTTTTAAGATTTATTTATTTATGCACATTAAGAACTGGGGTGTAGGTGAAAGGTATGTGAGTGGGGGATGAGAGGATTCACCGGAGACAGAGTGGGGAACACAACAGGCAGATCTATCAAAATACACTGCTGGGGGCAGCAGCAGGGGAGACAGGAGAGGCCTGCTGCGCCATATGGGTTGCTCCCTGGTGGCTGGCTATCAAAATCATGCTGCAGTGGCTGCCAATAGCTTGATAGCGCTGTCTTTAACCCCTGCGCCACCAGAGTAACAGAATTTTGAGAGATTCTCTGCATGTCTTCTAGACCAAAACTTGTTTGAGGAATAAGCAAGTCTTCCCAACTCTCACTTATCCAGGCTCTTAAATATTGTAGGTATTAGAATTTACTACTTCTCAGTATTAATTTTTCAATAATATCCTTATTAATAAGTCCTTTGTTAGATTGAATTGTTTTCTGTCATCATATCTGATCACTGTTGGACCTATCACTTTTTTTTCCTATTGATACAGCTGTTGATTTCTCTTTCAGACATTGCAATTGATGACATTTTGTATTTTTCATTTAGCTTGTAACACTTCAAGAAGCAAAACTGCTGTTAAATGAAGATGATTACCTTATTAAAGCTGTATATGACTACTGGGTGAGAAAACGTAAGAACTGCAGGGGGCCATCCCTCATCCCTCAGATAAAACAAGAGAAAAGAGATGGCTCTACCAACAATGACCCATATGTTGCCTTTCGGAGGAGAACAGAGAAAATGCAAACTCGAAAGGTAATGTACAGATTAGCTTTAATTGAGTGTACCTTCTTTGCATTTAAGGCCAGTATTTTTTTCTGCCAGCTTCAGTAATTTGAATACAGATGAGAGCAAATGACATTGTTGAACTTAATCTTAGGAATTTTGCTATTCAATCTGAAGCTAATATGTTTTATGTCAGTTATACCTCAACTTAAAAAAATGGGGTTAAAAAAAGTCTTGCTTTTCAGTAGCTTCTGTTGGCCAATTGTTTACAATGTTTATTAGTGCCCTTTATAAATGTACTTTTTTTAAAAGATTTATTTTATTTGTGCATACAAGAGATCGGGTATAGGCCAGAGGCCTGAGGGTGGTGAGAGGATTCACCAGAGACAGAGTGGGGAATGGAACAGGCAGATTGACCAAAGTACACTGCTGAGGGGAGCAGTGGGTGAGACGGGAGAGGTCTGCTCCATGTGGCTTGCTCCCTGGCTGGCCGGGGATCGAACTCGTGCTGTAGAGGCTGCGGATTGCTTCATAGGTTGCGTCTTAACCCCTTGTGCCATCAGGGAGGCCCTGTAAATGTACTGATCACACTTTTAGATTTGCAGTTGAAAGTGCTAACAGGAAATACCTTTATGTACCTTGAAAAGTTTTGAGTGCTTCAGTAAACCATACATACATATGTATATATTTTGCGTAGATACAGATATCTATATAACATATCCTTTGATATATATCTCCTTTGGGAAGCTTACAAGCTTACAGCTCCTTTGAAACTATAATTCTTGCAAATAAAAATGGGCTTTACTGCCTCTTGCTACTGTGGAAAGTAGGAAAAGGTTTGTTTTTAAGCTTTTCTGCCAATAGTCAGCAGTAACACAGTGAAGTCTTTTTTTCCTTTTCTGAGTTGCCAGTAATGTCTGATTTCAAATAGATGAACTTGTTCCCATCTGGTTTTCAGAAGCAGTGTGAGCCAGAATTTTAAATAAGAGAAATAGGATCTCATGCTGTGGGATGATATGATATAGAGGAATGCATTATTTCAGAGGAGCTTTCATTCCCTTCCATTTCTCATAATTAACAGTAATCTTTATAGATGATAGCACATTCTCTAACTTTGCAAAATATTAGGAACATAAAAATATAAAAACCATGAGGGATTATAATTGGAGGCAAAACATTTTTCTGTGGATTTCTGTTTCTCCTAACATTGAAAACTTGTCCTTGTCAGCTGTTAATATAACAGCTGTGATGCGTAACAGCTGCCAAGGATAGTACATTTAGGAGAAACTTTTCTACTGGTTAACAAACAGAGTTTCTGTAACTTTTTCATGTATTTCCCAAGTGTAGATTACTGCCCTAACCCAGGCTGAGTTTTCAATTAGCATTTTAGTTAAGTAAGGCAATCTAAGAAATTTTGAGAAAGTTTAACATCTTCTTTAGAAAAGACTAGAATGAGAAAAGCTTGTAAATATTAGAAATCTTTATAAATATGGCCTTACTGGATGTTGAAAAGGAAAGGTTTTATCTGAACCATTGAGGAATGTCATTGATTTAGACAGATTGCTGAATAGACTTTTAGCAATAACTTTTGAAATGGACTTCTTTTAGTGAATGGGTCTTACTTTTTCCTGACTTTCTGATTCTGCCCTTTCTCTTGTCTGTTACATTCATCTTTCTCTGCGGAGTGGTGTCTTTTCTTTTCCAGTTGTGTTTTTATTCTTAACACCCTTACATATGCACTATTGCTGCTTAAAAATGTCTTCCATGTTTCAAAATGAGAACTGGGGAAGCAGTGAATAATGAACATGTCATAGGTGTTCAGAAGGTGGGCAAGCATGGTAATGCAAAAATGAATACTGCTAACAAAATTTCTCTGCTCCCTTTTCTGTTTCCACATACTTGAAAACACTTACATAGCTAATGCAAAATCTGAAAGTAAAAAACTTATGAAATACTTGCTTGGCTATATAGATTTAATTTTAATTCACTTTACTAATGTTTAATTTGGGAATGCTTAAGTACTTTAGGATTCTTAAGTGAGGCAGTCTTAAGACATTAGCTTGTCTGAATGCACTGACTGGGAGGTCTTGAATCAGCATATCTACTTAATGTGTTTGACCTCATAAATACACCTGTTAGCTAGTATGCCTTTTCCCTCTGGGTGGCCCAGAAGAAGCAGGAGAGAAATCTCCTAAGGTGGTACTTCTCAGTCTGGTGGACACCTAACAATCACCTTGTAAATATATCAACTTGGTTATAAAAATATTTACAATTCTAATATGCAGCAGTTTGACAACCACTTCCCTACAGATTTGGCAATAGGTAGAGAGAACTACAATATTTAAATGGGTGAGGAAGAAAAACATTGGCTTCCAGCTGAGACAGTTGAGGAAAAGGTGTAAAAGTACTCAGTAGATTTGAATACAGGGACTGCCTAGGACTATTTTAAAAACATAGAAAAAATGTCAGTATGAACTCAATGTTTTGAATGGTTATATAGCTGGTTGATCATTGAAAAAAAAAATCAAAGAAACCCAAATTAAAGAATACTCTTGAGGTATTGAATCAGCATATCTACTTAATGTGTTTGACCTCATAAATCCTACCTGTTAGCCTTTAATAAAAATAAATGTCCTTTAATAAAAAAAAAATGTAAATGATGATCACCATAGAAAGACAGAGGAACTATTCCAAATTATATGAAATTAGATCAAGGTAACATTAAATAGATTTTAATCAGGCCTCCCCGGTGGCACAGCGGTTGAGCGCTGGGTTGCGAAGCTGCCCGCAGTCTCTGCAGCGCCGGTTTGATCCCTGGCTGCTGGGTGAGGGTCCCAAATGGTGCGCAGACCTCTCCTGCCGCCTGTTGCTCCCCTCAGCAGTGTACTTCGTCAGTCTGCCTGTTCTGCTTTCTGCTCTGACTCTGGTGAATTCTCTCACCCTCCCGTGCTTCTGACTGTACCCAGTGCTTGTATAAATAAATAAATCTTTAAAAAAAAATAGATTTTAATGCTGAATCACATCCATAAACCAGGAAAAAGAATTTATTGTTTTGAATAAATTTTAATAATTAAAATTATCCCATTAATTTCCTTTATAGCAACAATTTAATAACACCTATATAACAGATTAGATACATACTTTTAACAAATTATATAATATGAAATATGTAAAAATTGTGTAACAACCAAATGTTTGTTGCTATAAAAGACCAGTGAGGTAATTGGTGAATTATGACTAAAGTCTGTAAATTATATAAGATTATATCAGTGTTAATTTCCTGATTTTGGTAATTGTGCTGTAGTTATGTAAAAGTACTGTTTTTAGAAAATATACATTGAACTATTTCTCAACAAAGTAAAAAAATAACTAATAATTTATATGTATATGTGTTTATGACATACAAATATAAGTGTCATTGTCCATTTGGGGTGCTATAACAAAAACACCATACACTGGGTGGTTTAAATAAAAATATTTTATTACAGTTGTGGAGGCTGGGAAGTCAGAATCCAGGGATTGGCAAATTTGGTGTCTGGTGAAGTCTCAATTCCTGGTTCTGAGAAGGACATTTTGCTGTGTCCTCATATAGCAGAAGGATTTAGAGAACCTTCTCTGGTCTGTTATAAAACTAACCCATTCCTGAGAAATCTACTGTCATAATCTAATCACCTGCTGAAGTCCCTACTTCTAAATACATCGAAGGGTTAGAATTTCAAAATAATGAATTTTGATCATGATAAATTCAGTCCATAATAATATGTATATACATATATATTTGGAGAGAGATAAAGCAAATGTAAAATATTAACCTTTGGGTAAAGAATGAAGATATATAGGAATTCCTTGTATTCTTTCTGTAGCTTCTGTGCATCTGAAATTAATTTCAAAGTAAAATACAGAAGAAATAACAGGACTGGGGAAAGAAAAAAGTTAGCTGTTTGGGTCTAAAAAGAGCAAGAAATGAATTGGCAGAGGTATTGTCAATGAGGGATAGGGAGCCATCTTAAAAGGTGCTGGTATGCTTTTTAATATTGCTCATCTATTGAATCTGCATGTCTGGCATTCTTTTACTGGACTTTAAGATTTATTGAGTATAAGTGGGCATGTGCAATTTCCTGTATAGAGTGGTCATTTTAATATTTGTTGTTTGTAATGTTATTTTTTTCAAGGTTTTATTTAGTGCTACCTATTTATGAAAAAATATTTCATAAAACCAGGTTTAAATTTTCCCTTTTGTCACATAATACCCAAGTTTAAAAAAGGATTAATTTTCTTTTGATTAAGGGATAACTTATTAACAGCAATTTTATTTTTTTATTTTTTTTTTTTTTTTAGTAGAGGCATGCTTTATTTATTTGTTTGCTGGTTTGTTTGTTTGTTTTGTTTATACATGCACTGGGTACAGTCAGAAGCGCGGGAGGGTGAGAGAATTCACCAGAGCCAGAGCGGGGAGCAGAGCAGGCAGAAGGACCGAAGTACACTGCTGAGGGGAGCAGCGGGCGGCAGGAGAGGTCTGCACGCCATGTGGGACCCTCCTCCGGTGGCCGGGGAGCAGCCGGGGATCGAACCGGCGCTGCAGAGGCTGCGGGCAGCTTCGCAACCCAGCGCTCAACCGCTGCGCCACAGGGGAGGCCCTTAACAGCAATTTTAAATGTTTGGTGTAGCATGTCTCAGTGGGACTTAGTTTAATCTTTTATGGGTGGTGGTTAATTTTCAATTGCCTGAAATTGTACAAAGGGAAAATTGAATAAAGTTTTCAGTCATTCGATTTTTATTTTCTTTATTATAATCTGCCAGTATTAAGCCTGGCTCCTTTAGGTTTTTCCTAATAATCACTTCAGGATGAAATGGTTGCTTTAAGTTCAGCTCTGTCTGGACATGTGTAATGAGGGGTGGTGGTGGTGGTCTATTTTTAGACAAGTAGTTCCATGCCTGATATAAAGGAGTAGCTATTTGATTGAACAAAACATTTGTTTACAGTAACTTATATGTAGATAGATGCTGCTTTTACAGCTAAGCCTTCACTAGTTATTAAATGGTGCTTCACTCCATGAGTTGGTTCAGGTTACATCCTAACATTGAGAGTGAAAACTTTTTTTTTTTAATTTTATTTATTTATTTATACAAGCACTGGGTACAGTCAGAAGCGCAGGAGGGTGAGAGAATTCCCCAGAGCCAGATCAGGTTGCAGAACAGGCAGAAGGACTGAAGTACACTGCTGAGGGGAGCAGCGGGCGGTAGAAGAGGTCTGCACGCCATGTGGGACCCTCGCCCAGCGGCCAGGTATCGAACCGGCGCTGCAGAGGTTGTGGGCAGCTTCGCAGCCCAGCGCTCAACCGCTGTGCCACCAGGGGAGGCCCGAAAGTGAAAACTTCTTAATCATACTCTAAGAATTAATTTTCACTGAATCTTTTTTCTACTCTGCAGTGAATGAAGTGCTATTATATTAAAGCATATAATAATATTCATTAAGTTGTTTTATATCTATCCACTTTCTAATTTCTGAATTTTGGGGGTGAAGAATTGCTTGTATTTATGAATGTTTATATAGTAGTGTTTTGAACTTCCCAGCACCCAATTTCAGAGCTGTATGCATAGATAGATTGGTTTTGGCTGGCTTTAGGCAACCTTATTTGATAGAACTATTTGTCATTGGAAAATACCTTTCCTACAGTATGAATGGACTAGATTTTGCAGTACATTGAGTTTTATTTCAGGCAGACTTTTAACAATTTGTTTACATTAGAATTATCCTTTCTATGTTATTCATTCTTTCCAGTAGCTATCAACATTTTTTCCTGACTATCAATTGAAAGATATTTGCTTGTATTTATATTTCCCAAGTTAAATCGGTTTCCTTAGTCAGCTGTTAAGGTTTTATTTAACATTTTGCTTTTATAGAATGAATTTGGGTTCAATAAGATTTTGTTGAATGAAATGGGAAAAGTGTATAATTGGATAGTTTATTCTTAAAAATTTTTTTTTTCCCCCCAATAGAATCGTAAGAATGATGAAGCCTCTTATGAAAAGATGTTGAAACTGAGACGAGAGTTTAGTAGAGCCATAACAATTTTGGAAATGATTAAGAGAAGAGAGAAAACAAAACGGGAATTATTGCACTTAACTTTAGAAGTTGTTGAAAAAAGGTAACATTGCTACTATTGTATAGTAGTAGCAGTTTTAGCCAAATAATGGGCAAAATATAATGAAATTACTTAATTTTTGCTAAGCTTTAAAACATTTAAAATGATACTCTAACAAAATAACTTTTTTTCCAGAGAATCATGTTTACTGGTTTCTTAAAAGTCAAATTAATTTACCAGTTTGAATTGCAAATTTTCAGTATTTTTATGTGTGCTATCGATCCTCTAAAGCACTTAATTTTTTTCAAAATTGATTTTTACTTAGGAAAGAACATAGATCGTTTTGTACAATTCTGTATATTAAATTTTCTATTAAACAATTTATGACAACGGACTGTTTAATTTTATATTCTCACTAGATAAAAAACATTTTTTTGTGTCAGTACATTTTGAAAATGTGTTATATAATCACTTTCCTGCATAATTAAGTAGACTTACAATAGAATTTTATGTGATCCTGAGTTATTCATTCTAAACATTTCCCAGTGCTTGAAAATATAAAATATATAAGGAATTCATCCTTTGTGTACTGTAGAGATTGTTTGGTTATTTGTGTTTTTTCACTAATTCTCAAATATGAGCTTCTTTATTCCTGTACATTTTCTCTCTTAAGAATGAACTGATTATTGGTTGTTTGATAAGTTATGGCTCAATTAAGGCATTATTGGTTTTTTTTTTTTGTTATTTATTTTTCAACTGTACAACATTTTCATATGTTTTATTACCTTTTCCAGATATCATTTGGGAGACTATGGTGGTGAGATCCTTAATGAAGTGAAAATCAATAGATCAGAAAAAGAGTTATATGCCACTCCAGCAACTCTTCATAATGGAAATCATCATAAAGTCCAAGAATGTAAAACTAAGGTGAATATCCTCTGGGAAGAAGCTTGTATGGTAATAATGATCAGGCAATCTATCGGTTTCTGTAGTTGTCACAGTATAATTTGGTTAAGAAAGAAATATTTAATTCTTACTTCGTTAGGACTTTTTACACGTATATTAATAACTTTAATTTTTATAGCAACCTTTTGAGATAGAGTTTACTTCTGTGTGATTTCTAGATTATATAGCCAATGAGTGGCAAATTCAAGGTTTTAAATCCAGATCTGACACCAAAGACCAGGTGCTTTGCACTATGCTGTCTGCTTCCCTACAAATAAGGGTATAAATGTTAGTTTTTATCACTGGCCTTAGCAAACCCTGCATTGGACTGGTAGTCATGAAATCTAAAATTAAATCTTTCTCCATCAAGACTATTGAACATTTTTTGTGTTGTCATCACTGCCAAAACAGCATTTATCAATCGCTTTTTACCTTGAGTGATTTGAAAAAGTCCTCTATCTCCTGGATCATAATTTCTTTCTAATAAAGGCTAGACTCAGTGATTATTTTAGACTAAAGAATTTTGTTTATTCAGTATTCATTTGGTACATTAAGTTGTTAAGATGTATAAAAATTGATAAAAACCGTTGAGGAGCTTAGATTTAAATAAGAAACAGATCGACTGAAGTATTTAGACGTAGAGCTTCACTGTTTATCAAGATTTTAAAAGTTATTTAGGTTGTTTGTGGGAAATTCATCTTTTGATGTATACAATCCTCATTTTTCATGGGTTCATTATTAAAGGTCAAGGAAAAATGTGGAGCAAGAAAACTTCTTTAACATATATCAATTCAAATTAAAGTTTTTCTTATTAATCACAGGCATAGCCACTGACCATATTACCCTTAAATCATCACTTGCCTCTGTAGCTAGAAAAGTTATTAATACAGTGAATGTCATTTTGTAAGTTATTTTTAAAAATCCATTTTATGTAAACCAATGGTTTTCCTAGGTATATAGCTCATAGGAATAGAATATGAAAATCTCAACACAAAAGTACTTACAGAATAAGCCTTCATTATATATTGATTCTAATTTTAGATCATCTCTAAGAAAAAAAACACAACCTATTTAAATCCTAATTTTAGAGATATGGTTCCGTTCATTATTGCTATATCCCAGTATAACTATATTTACTTTATCATACATCCCTCCTTAAATTAAAATATAGGTTGTTTCTAAGAAGTTTCGGTTTTCGTTCTGATGCCATAACTATATACCCATTGTATGAAAAGAGGTTTTATCTTATTAAAAAATTTGGTATTTAAGCAGCATTTTCATTTTATGTACCGTTTTTGATTCTAAATTAGTTTTAACAAAAATCTGGACTACATGGGGAAATGTGCAACTTCCTAAACATTTTTACACTTTTATTTTACTTCTACTTTGGTGCTTAGTATAGTCCTTTATAATCTTTTTAAAGTAGTTGATCCTTATTTATGAAAAGGAAAGACAGATAGAAACAGTGCTGCTCTGTTGAGGCAAGGGGTAGTGGGTAAGGTGGCTATGGGGGGGAAATCAGTTCAGTCAGTTTACCAGATGGCCTCTAAGTACTGCCACAGAACTCTGAGGTACTTGAGAACAGTTTGACTATTGTTCACTTGAAGCAGATTCTTCACTTTCTAAAAAGTGAAGTTTTTTTCAGGTAATGAGCTAACTCTGAAAAAAATTACCTGCCATGGACAGTTTTAAAAACTGGAAATAAGTGTAGAATTGTTAATGAATTCATAATCTAATTCAAGTAATTTTTTAAATAATTATTACTTTTCAACATTAGTACAGTGGATTGAAATGAAATTAACATTGAATTGAATACTTTTTAATTGCTAGATTGAATGATAGAGCAATTTTTAAAAAAATCACTAGCTTTTTAGTATAAATATTAATAACAGTATAAAAAGCAAATTTAAATACCGTAATTATTTTAACATAACTTGAAGAAAGTAAAACATTTTTCAGTTTATGATCACATAATTTTTGCATATTAAAAATAGTAAATAAAATCACTTCCTGAGTCAAAATGTTTGTTTTTCAAAGAGCAGTCTAGTTTTCATGATTTCTAAAATGATTTTTATTTCTTCCTTTTGGGGGGAAAATCGTCATGTAAACAGCACCCTCATCATTTGTCTTTGAAAGAAGAGGCTTCTGATGTGGTTCGTCAAAAGAAGAAGTACCCAAAGAAGCCTAAAGCAGAGGTTTTGATAACATCTCAGCAGCCCACTCCTGAGACATTGCCTGTGATCAATAAGAGTGACATTAAGCAATATGACTTTCACAGCTCAGATGAAGATGAATTTCCACAGGTGCTTATTTTAAAACTATTTTTAAAGACATTTCCTTCTAGTCTTTTATATTTACTTTAAAACATAATGACATTTTAGAGTTTTGATTTTTGCTTTCTTAATGTTATAGCATAAATATTTTCACTTTATCTAGACACTAAAATGGTATTTGCTGTCTGTTATTTTCCATCATTTGGGTATAATTCTTGTATGGAGCATTTAGATAGTTTTCACCTTTCCCTTTTATAAAAATAAGCATTTTTTTTTTTTATATTTAAAGTAGATTATTAGGGGGAAAAGTGTCATACCCAGTAAAAGAAGTAATTACTAACAACTTAAAGTATAATAAAGAATATACTCATTTCACCACCAATAAATACAGCACTTTGTTAAGGAGGAAACAAAAAGTGGGGTAATTTACATCATATTTGGCTAATCGTGGCTGTGGCACATCATTACAATAATAGAGATGTAATTATGGAGTAATAATTAGATATTATTGTGAAAATATCTTGACCACTGAATCTGGACTACCTGAATCCTCTCCTAAATCAAACACCTAGGGGCCTCCCTGGTGGCACAAGGGGTTAAGCACCTCACTATGAAGCAATGCGCAGCCTCTGCAGCGCAAGTTCAATCCCCGGCTGTCCAGGGAGCAACCCACATGGCGCAGCAGACCTTTCCTGACTCGCCCGCTGCTCCCCTCAGCAGTGTATTTCGGTCAGTCTGCCTGTTCTGTTCCCCACTCTGTCTCTGGTGGATCCTCTTACCGCCCCGCGCCCCCGCATCTCTGGCCTGTACCCCAGCTCTTGTATGCATAAAAAAATAAATCTTAAAAAAAAAAAAATTCTTCCAACAAATAGTATACAATACTTCAAAATAAAACAAAGTAATAGTTTATGAATTTTTATTTGACCCTGTTGAAAATTACATTATCTGATGTTTTGACCTTGGTGTTCTAGAATCAAAGTATAGTGATATGTCTGCATTATATGTTTCAAGTTCTTAGTCTTTGCCTGATTATTATATGTCCTCCTCTAAAGCATCAATTATTAAATATATGTGGCCTAATTAAGATGACAAAAAGCTAACCCACATAATTTTCCTTTTTTGGGGTAGTGTGCATGGACACATGGGGATGAAATGAGCAGGACTCCCTTCTCTTTAAAGCAAGCTAATGGGTAGGATTTGGATATCTGTAAAGATATGAAAAGATACTCTTGGCAAGGTGAATTATATAAAAAAATAAAATAGATTATTTTAAATGGGAATACTAAATCAAGGTTATCGGTATTTTGTGGAAAAAATACAAAAAATATTTTATGGCATTATTACAGAATTGTAAATATTTACCAACAATTCTCTTTTTATCATGTTCCATCAGCATTGTATTTTGCAGATTTCACTGTAAATTTTCCTAATTTGTTTGGCAATAACTATTTAATTCTGAAGATTTTGAACAATTGGTGTATATGTTTTAACTTGTGAAGATAGTTCATTGGTTTATATTGCAACAGTTTTATAGTTACATGTTTGCAGTGTAAAAATCTTAATTGTACATGGTATTGTTTTTAAAACAAAATTTTTATTTTGTGTATTAAGGTATCTGCTTAAAAATATACGTATTCTTTAGCACCTTACCTAGCAATACCTTCGTTTTTTTGTTTTTCATTTCTATATAGTAAAAGTAACCTGAAGAGAATACTGTGACAAGCTTTGTCATATTTTAACATTTTGGCTTACTGCTTTAAAAGAAAAAAATATTTTAAAAGCCAGCATCACAGATAGATTAGAAGGAAAACTGTTTATAAAACATTTATTGTTGTAACTATTTAAGTATAGCGTTTACATAAAATATGTCCCCTTTCACAAAAATATATTGTCTTTTTCCTGGTATCATTAATTTATTTGTTTCATCCCAGATAATATTTTAGCATTCATATGCATTTTAATTTATATGATTAAATTTCATGTTTAGTGTGCTCTTGAAAACACTAATGAAATTAGTTTTTGTCATAGGATCTTCCAGTTAGACTCAGACAAGGCTTTGAATAGCCACAGGATATTAGATAACCATTTTCCAAGAATGAGGAAAATAGTGTCCTAATGCTAGTTTTCCAGATAGAAAGTATAGGGAACAGCTCTAGGTAGAGAAGATTGTATATTAGAGGAAGTTGCTAGAAGTTTCCTGCTTCTAGAAGTTGTGTTGCTGGAACAGAGAACACAAAGAGAAGGAAGGGAGGGTAAACAAATGATGCCTACAGTGTTAGCCAGATGGCAAATGCCTCTATCTTCATTATACATACTAGGAAATTATTAAGCAGTTTTAAGTAAGATTATGGCATGGTTAGATACATGTATGCAGGCTAGCTTTATATTAGAGGTTCTAATGACAGTCTAAAAGGTTTGCTATACATTCCTGATCCTTTAAGAATGATGCCACAGGGTACTGGGACCTGTAGGAAATTTTCGTTATTGCTATAATCAGTCCATCCATCCTGATATTAGGACACACTCAGCCTACTGGTCCTGTGTGCATCTCATGCATTTAGAGATTGTCACTACTATTTATAAAGTTTTCTGTTTATTCATATTGTCACCGATATGACAATATGATAATTGCATTTTGAAACTTTTAGGTTTCCATGAGTTCGTATATCAAAGTCTTGTTAATTTTTGCAGTGGTAGCCCATGTTGCTAAGGAATAAGTAAGCATTTACTTACAGTTGGACATTATTCAGTGAGGCAGCTATTTACAATCTTTACAAAGTCAGGATTTTATTGCTAAAAGAATCATTAAAATAATCATATGCTTAAGGTAACAAACATTTTAACCAGACTTACCCAGCTAATTGCACGAGAGCAGAACTAAACCCTGTTTCTTCTTCTTCATGCTTCCGATTCTCTTAGTAGTAGCTCTGTCTTCCTCTGTTTCTGACTAAATCCTGTAATCTGTTTCTGGGGAATGGTGATTGGGAGGAAGGAGTGATATGCTTTATATAAAGAAATTCTGGGATTTTGTTTTGACACTTCTTTGTGTGTTGTAGAAGAGATAGACAATTTGCAGAGGAACCAAAGAGTAAAATTCACATTTGGGATTTCCTTTAAAATATCAGGTTTCAGGTTTGGGGCTTGTTTCCCCAGGAGAAAAATAAGCCCCAGGTTGCTGTTTCTGTGTCTCTTGCTGTAGGGTTGGTGGAGGTGTGTTGGAACCTCGAACAAATGCCTTTTTTCCCTGGATGACCCTTTTCGGTGTTAATTACCACAGTTTGGAAATAATTTAGAGAATATATTTTTCCTCTCAAATTAGGAAGGGGAGGGATTTGTGAGGTTCAAAATATGCAAGTAAATATGTTTGAGCCAACATTGTCAGAATAAGAAATGTGTTCCAAAATGAAATTGCCAGACAACCGAAACTTAAGTACCAAAACTTTTTTTTATTTTAACCATCATGGTTAGAAATTTATATAAACCATATTATTTCCCTACCGTATCAGAGTTTATTTGTGTATTATTTAATCTGTTATGACATATATAAAGTGTGCTGTAATGTATCAGCGCTGCCCTAGGGCCCACTCATTTTATAAAGGGATATTTGGCTTACTGTCACATGGTTCCAGGCAGAATGCTTTTTAGTATGTGACAGATTTTTCAAAGTGTTTGTGTACTCTTTGATATTAGGTGGTGGTGGGCTTGTCACTTCTCTCTGCAACCAGTTTGGTTACCATTAACATGTCTTTTGTGTTTTAATTTTCTACTTTTAAGTTTAGAAAGTAATTACAAAACTAAGGAAATAAGGGGCACTTTTGTGACTTTCTTGGAAAGAAGGGCTATTTATAAGTCGTTTTAAACTACTGGTTTCATGGCCTCCCCGGTGGCGCAGCGGTTGAGCTCTGGGTTGCGAAGCTGCCCGCAGCCTCTGCAGCGCTGGTTCGATCCCCGGGTGCTCCCCGGCCACCGGAGGTGGGTCCCACATGGCACGCAGACTTCTTCTGCTGCCTGCTGCTCCCCTCAGCAGTGTACTTTGGTCGTTCTGCCTGCTCTGCTCCCTACTTTGAGTCTGGTGAATTCTCTCACCCTCTCGCGCCTCTGACACTGTGCCCAGTGCTTGGAATGAATGAATGAATAAATATTAAAAAACAATAAACTACTGGTTTCATGGTTTATTATAGAAAGATAAAGTTTCTATGAAATATTTATAGCCACACACATTACTTCCAAAATATAAGTGAGATCTATAAAACAATACCACATCTTAAGTTTAAAGCCATTTACATGTTCAGAAGCAAGTAAGTCATTCTCTGTTAACTTACCTGCAGGAAACAAGCCACAAAAGATAACTGTTTAACTACAGAACATTTTTGCTAGTCTTCATATGTTTTGGGAAATTCACTGCATACTGTAGGTAACATGGGGGTGGTTTACTGTTTGTGATCAGATTCTGATTTTAGACCATAACAAAAATTTATTGACTTTTGATAATATCTAAATAGATTGATTCATACCTCTTTTTTCTAGGTACCATCCCCAGTATCAGAACCCGAAGAAGAAAATGATCCTGATGGTCCCTGTGCTTTCAGGAGGCGGGCAGGATGCCAGTATTACGCTGTAAGAAATTTATTTTTTGTGGTGTTTTTGTGAACTGGAATTAACAGGTAACTGATGTCAGGGTGACTTAGTCTTGATCTAAAAGTGAGAAGTCCATCACATTTTTTTATATCTCCATGCAGATACCAATAAAGATGCTCTAAAGTACTTGGTTCTTTCAAAGGGTATCAGAATCTTTGCTTGGAAATTGATAATTTCCCATATATTAGAAATCTAATTTCATTTTGGACTTTATGGATTCAGTAATCAATAAAATCACTATGTCATTGCTAGAGTTTGGTACTACCAAAATCCCTAGTTGAACTTTTGCTATTTCTGATTGTTTATTGGCATTTCCTATTAGGCAAGCCAGTCTTGTGAATACATACCCAGTAAGTATCAAATACAAAGGAATCATTTTTAAATTTCTCTCATGTTAATTTTAAAATTATTTATTTATGCATAGAAGAACTGGGGTATAGACCAGAAGCATGAGGGGTGAGAGGATTCACCAAAGGCAGAGTGGGGAGCAGAACAGATTGATCAAGTGAAATATACTACTAAGGGGAGCAGCTGGTGAGACAGGAGAGGTCTGCTGCGCTATGTGTGGGTTAGCTCCCTGGCTGGGGATCAAACTTAGGCCTCAGGGGTGAGGTGATAATGTGATAGCACTGAGACTTAACATGAGGCCCCCTCATGTTAATGTTTTATCTAATAATTATATTCATAACTTTTTGGCTCACTTAGAAATTGCTTTGTACTACTGTCAAATTTTGGTGCAGCATTTTATCAGGGAATGACTATCTACCCAATCTTCAGATTTTCAAAAAAGGTATAACTATAGAATAAAGAGGATAGATTTTTATATATGTCTTATAGAGATGATTTATCTTGCTGTATTGCCTTACAACACTTCCAACTTCTTCAAGAGGTGTGTGTATTTAATGTAAGACAGCTTGGGAGTTGCCTGCAAGTTACATTGGTTAGAAGAAGGAAGATAAAGTGGAAAAACACAGACAAGTAGAATGATAAAGGGAATGGAAAGACAATTGTACTGTACATTCTTAAAAGAGGATGTGTCAGCCTGACCCATGTATGCCTTTGAAGTATTATTTTTATTCCAAAAAAATTCACTTTTCATTTTATCTCAACAGGAAGCCTGTAAATTACTAACGACATCATCTTTACTTTTACCTAAATGTTAAAGACTATTATTCTTCAGTATAGCTTTCTTTTAACCCTAAATGTATTTATGTTTACAAACTAATTTCAGTTTGAGTTACTTTGGTGAGTGAACTTTTGATTCAATTTTATAAAACTTTTTACCTGGTTAATATCACTTAAACCCCAATTTTATAGTTTAATATCTAAATTATAATTGTTCTGCTGATACTGTACACTTCATTTTTATCATGCTTTAAGTTTTTTTCATTTCAGATTTACTCCATGAGTTTTAACTTTCTTTTCTTTCTTTGTAGCCTCGTTTGGACCAAGCTACCCATTCTTTTGAAAACTCAGAATTGGCAGATTTAGATAAGCTGAGATATAGGCATTGCCTTACAACACTCACAGTACCACGAAGATGTATAGGATTTGCAAGGAGACGGATTGGCAGAGGTGGAAGGTAAACTTTTATTTTGACTTGGGTTTTTGTTAAGTTAAAAGGAAAGGTATAGAGAAAATGTTGAGTTCTTCCAGGTAATAATTTGGTTTTATATTGCCTTTCAGGGTCATAATGGACCGAATAGCCACAGAACATGACCCGATCCTAAAACAGATAGATCCTGAAATGCTGAATGGTTTTTCAAGCTCTTCCCAAACCATAGACTTTTCTTCTAATTTCTCTCGGACCAATGCTTCCAGTAAACATTGTGAAAATAGACTGTCCCTTTCTGAAATATTAAGCAATATCAGATCATGTCGACTACAGTGTTTCCAGCCAAGGCTACTAAATTTACAGGACAGTGATAGTGAAGAATGTACCTCAAGAAAACCAGGGCAGACTGTGAACAATAAAAGAGTTTCTGCAGCATCTGTAGCTTTATTGAACACCAGCAAGAATGGCATATCAGGTAAGCTAGCACTATGTTAAAAGCATTTCCTGATAATCTTTTCTCCCTAATTGTCATTATCTACTAAGTAAACCCTCATGGTAAATTCTAAAGGCTTATTTTGTAATCCCACTAGGAAAGAAGCTCAATTTACTACGTTTTCTTTTTCCCAACCTGAGAAACTCAACCCTATTATTGTGATTCACATATTAACAGAAATGTCCTAACTGACAAAATGCTGACATATTTTCAATGTGTTTGGGTGTGTGGTGAATGTGTAGCAGAATGTGGAGGGTATTCTCTGTGGGCAGAATGGTTATAAGTTGCTGCCAGATAATCAGCACAATACTGTCTGCTTTTGTTAAAGAAATTTTTCGGTTTTGTGTGTCAACTTTGCTTAAATGTAAGCATTGCTTCTTGACAGCACTTTTGAAATCTATCTCTCTGAAAAATGAGTTTTTAAGAGGTTCCTTATGAATAGTTGTAATTTTTATGTAATAATACTATAATTGAGATTGGAAAAAAAATTTTTCATTAAGAGACATTGTGATCAATTCAGTATTTTTATTACCTGTATATTGTAAATAATTTACAGTATCAAGAGTATCTAAAATGCAATTTGATTTGTTTTCAGTAGTTTTCTTTATCATGTATACAAGTGTGTGTAATTTATAAATCTATCTTTATAATGTACACATTGCAAATAATGCATGGTGTCCAGAGACACAGCAAGGTGTGGCTTAACTTACTGACACTGTTGCTATCTTTACTTTCTGTAAAACGTGTATTTCTAAATTGTTTCCTGGATGGTGCATTTGTTGGTGAAATTATGTTAAACTTTTTTAAGTGATTTAAAATCATTTTAGCTTGAAATTTGGTCTCAGTAGTGTTCACTCTTTTAGTTACTGAACTGCTTATTTTTACATTTGACTTAGACATATCTGTTCAAAGGTTGTAATGGAAAATTGGATTGGTTTGAATGATTGGAAGTTGGCATATCATTTCTCCAAATTAGTTGGTTAATTTTCTCCTAGACAAACCTAGGTAAGGAATATGGCATCCCGTTATCTGTGAAGTTTACTGAGCTTTTGAAGCTGAAAGGAATAAAAACCTAATATGATTTGGCAGGATTCTTAGAAATCTAAAGATAGTAGGAAGTTGGTGAATATTAGGTCAAATCTTTCTTTCAACCAACTCCAAAATATTGTTCAGATTATTTTAAGTGAACTCAAATTATGAAACCAAAAATTATAAAGGTAATTTTTGCCAAAAGAGAGTTTAAAAAAATCTATGTAGATAATTTATAGTTACAATTGACCTTAGATTGAGCTTCTTCTCTGCCATATAAAAAAATGATTTTACTGTTTTCCTTTTCAAATATGGCCAGATATTTGCAGCTTTCTACTACACATTCCCAATAAATTCCAAATCTATATGACTTGACTCTTTCCAGAAAATATATAATATATGGTGCATATGTTATTGTATCATCAATATTCTGTATGTGTTGGTCCATAATATAGCTTAGTGTGACTTAAATAATACCATAATAATCATCCCTAGAATTATATGACACTACCATGCATAAAAATAAGCATGCATAAAAATAAGCATTTATGGTATTGTCTTGGGCATGTGTGCCTTTCTCAGCAAACTTAAATTACAAATGTATGATATTAATATAGACAATGCAATTTTTTAATTTTTGCTTTTCCCCTACTACTTGAACACTGTGTTGATTTGTGGACATTTTCCTGTCTTATGTTTTTTTAGTACTCTCAGGATAGTACCATTCATTTTGTCCCTTGAAAATTTCAAGGCTTAAGCACAAACTAAGTTACGTTAGAATCCATGTTTTTAAATTGAGTCTGTCAAATACATATTTATTTATTACTAAAGAATTTTGTTTGAAGTTTATTTCACTGCTGTGAAGCATAAGGTTTGTTTTTAACAAACTTTTGCTTCAAAATATTAGGCATGAGTATATAAATGTATGAGACACATCTTTTAACAGCATTTTTGTAAAAGCCATGGCAATTTCGTTATATTAATTACATAATTTTCTCAGATCTGGTTAGATAATTTTAAGTGGATTCTATTACAATTC
Organism: Talpa europaea; assembly: GCF_964194135.1. Taxonomy (NCBI): domain Eukaryota; kingdom Metazoa; phylum Chordata; class Mammalia; order Eulipotyphla; family Talpidae; genus Talpa; species Talpa europaea. Next base: position 91,416,769 of record NC_140073.1, read on the forward strand.
AGTTAATATTGATAGAAATCCCTTTCTTTACCTGAAGGATGTAAGGATGTAGGAGTTTTTACAAAATTGTATTTAAATTTTGATGGACATATACAAAAGAATTCCATCATCATGTGTTTGGTTTCTTTTAATTTTTGTGTCTTTCTCACTTTGCCTTCTGTTTATTCTTAGTGGACTTGGTCATAGGAGCAGCAGGTGTGTCTTTAATAGTAACATTTTAACTGGCGAGAATATCACTGAACTATCAAAACTATGAATAGTGAATTTTCTGTTTCACATCTGGGAATCCCAGCATATAAAGGCAAATTTAATCTGAAATAGAAACCTATTATACTTGACAGTAATACTTTTTGTATCAGTTTCCTTAGTTCTTAAAAACTAGGACTTGCTTTAGTTCTTAAAAACTAGAACTAGAAGCAAAGATTTTCTTACTTTTATGTTGTTAATAACCCAGTTAATGTTTTTCAAGTCATAACCCTGTGTCCTAAATGTATTCAAATTTCTCTTTTCAATATCATGCTTAAATGAAAGCAGATTGAAATTAACCTAGGTATTAGAAGAACTAAAACTAAAGATTTCATTTTAAAGCAACGTGACTTAACACTTCAGTAAAATAAAGGTGTATGTATATTTTTTTAAAGATTTATTTATTTATGCATACAAGAACTGGGGTGTAGGCCAGAGCTGTGAGGGACGAGAGGATTCACCAGAAAGAGTGGGGAGCAGAACAAGCAGATGTACTCAAATACACTACTGAGGGGAGCAGCTGGCATGACAGGAAAAATCTGCTGCACCATGTGGGTAGCTCCCTGGATGGGGATCAAACTTGTTTCAGTGGCTGGTGATAGGTTGATAGCACTGTGTCTTTAACCCCAGCGCCACCAGGGAGGTCCCCCAAGCTATATTTTCTGAACAGAGAAATTCTTTACAATAGAATCAGAGAGAAAGAAAAGATAGATTGGGTTGAATGTGGCAAGTGAATAACCAAGAAAAATAATTTTGTAAGTAATTATTTAGGAAGTTATATGCAAAGCAGTGTGTTAAGTGTTTTAAATGTTGCAAGTTTTACAAGGCAATAATCCTTACCTTCAAGGAGTTTGCAGCACATGACAAATACTGCACACTTTATATAAATTATTGTACATTTTTAGTAATTTGAAAGTCCGGTATTTCATTAACTTCTTTTGAAATGATGTTCTTAAATCCAGACCCCAAGAAAATACATTTCACATCTAAAAGTAGCTTTGCTTGTTCAGATTTGAAGAACAGGATGAATTTACATTTAATTTTGGTTTTGACCAGTACATGGTTGCAAATTAACATTTTTTTCATTTCTTATTTGTCTTAGTAAATTGAAAAGATAGATACCAATAGCCTTTTTGACCAGCTTCAAATAACTTTACCAATGTCAGCATGTTGGACAGTTTTCCAAGAAAAATGCCTGACTTTAAATTTTTTCCAGCTTGTCTGCTTATTCTTTCTTAAACTGCCATAAAATGTTTGCATGCACAAATGTTTTAGGATAGATAAAATTATATTTTAATAACTAGTGGAAAATACTTAGAAGTATGGGAGGGTGTCATGTGGGGCAGGTGTTGGGTTGCTTCCAAAGATGAGAATGGGATTAGGACTTTAGGAATTGAAAGATTTTAGTTTGACTGCTAAGGGAAACAGTAAAATTTCATTTTTAACTACTTAGCTTGAGTGTCAGGCATCAAATGGATCTTTAGTCTGTTTTCTTTATCATATCTCTTTTTTTCCTTCTTGGCCCTCCCCATCACTCTCTCATCCCTCACATCGCCCCTTCTTTCCACTCTCCCTAGCCCCAGTATTGTAGTGTGTTTGTTAATCTGCCTTTAGCAGCTGTCATGAGCTTTTCATTATATGAGGGGTATAAACATGGACTGAAAGTGTCAGCTTTCAAGGTTTGCAAGATTTGTCCTCAGAATCACTCTTGTGGTTTATGTGGATTTACACCTGACTCCTCAGTATAACCACAAAGGCTTAAAATAGGATCTCCCCACCTCCAGTCAAAACAAAACAAAAATTTGCATGTGATTAGCATTGTTACTCTAAATTTTTTATACCAAAGGCCTCTTCTCGATAAAGAAATGCTAAATAATATATGCATTTTGATTTTTAGATGATCCTTACTATCACATTAGGGTTTATTCAGTAAACTATGAAAACTTGGTCTAAGCCAGTATTTACAAATTTCATGACTTTTTTTGGCTAAAGTGCTGAAAAATTACTAAATAATACCCCATAAAATTGTGTCTCTAGAACATCAGCTTACTTCAAAGCACAGAACATAGTAAAGTAAGAGGTAGATATCAAGAGTGGGTATAAATATACTGAGTTTGTGATAAGGAGGAAGAGGAAAAAAATGAATTTTAAAAACAACTATGTTACATTGTTAAAGTCAGGGTTTTTTAAAGATTGATTTATGCATGCAAGAACTGGAGTGTAGGCCAGAGGTGTGGGGGGCAGCTGAGAGGATTCACCAGAGACATAGTGGGGAGCAGAACAGGCAGATCCACTGAAACACTGCTGAGGAGAACTCCAGTGGGCAAGACCGGAGAGGTCTGCTGCACCATGTGCATTAGCTCCCTGGCCCTGGATCGAACTCAGGCTTTAGCTGGTGTTAACACTGAGACTTAACTCCTAGATCATCAGGGAGCCCCCAAAGTCAACCTAAATTTTAGAAAACTAGATAACACTGATCATTAATTTGAATAATCTGGATTAAGTCTTGGGATTTTGGTTTCCTTTTGGGTAAAAGGATAGTGTTCCTCAGCAGTTAATGGTCCCAACGAGACCAAGCAATAAATAGACATATCTTTAAAAAAAAAATGTAGTTTTATCTGTGTCCATTTTTAATGCATACATAAGTGATCTCTTCATAAAAGCAAGTATTTCTATTGCCAAAATACCTCTAGTTGGCAAAACTTTGTGAGCCAAAGACTACAAGCCAAAAGTAATTTTTTTATGAAAAGAATTATAATTGTGATTTAGATAAATAAATTTTATTTTATAAATTAGTAAGGTTTTGTTGACTTGTGTGGCATAAAAGATTTTGGAAAAATTCTTATTCTCATTTCTCTCTTAATTTTGAGTGCCACTGAAAGTATGTTCTCTTTATTTGGTTTATTCCTCAAATTTAGCCACTATGATTCTCACCCTTTCACCACAAGACAAACTTTATGTCTGAAAAAATGTAACACTGGATTTGAGAAAGAAGGCTATGCTAACACTAGATTCCAGGTCCCATTTCTTTTGAATTGGTACACTCATTGTACACATAGGACTTAAACAAACTTATTTGGGTTTAACTTAAAGGTTTTTTTCCTCCCTGCCTTTGTGTCTAATAAGTTATTTTTCATCTCTTTCCCAAGGTTTTCAAACAGCTGGAAATTCATGAATACTTCACATTTTCATTTGATTTTGAAGATAGTAAATTTAGAATTAAATTTTTTTTCATTTAAAAATAGAACACTTGGGCCTCCCCGGTGGCGCAGCGGTTGAGCGCTGGGTTCCGAAGCTGCCCGTAGCCTCTGCAGCGCCAGTTCAGTCCCCGGCTGCTCCCCGGCCACAGGAGGAGGGTCCCACATGGCGCGCAGACCTCTCCTGCCGCCCGCTGCTCCCCTTAGCAGTGTACTTCAGTCCTTCTGCTTGCTCTGCTCCCCGCTCTGGCTCTGGTGAATTCTCTCACCCTCCTGCGCTTCTGACTGTACCCTGTGCGTGTATAAATAAATAAATAAATCTTTAAAAATAAATAAATAAATAGATGAATAAAAATAGAACACTTGCAATGAATTTAGCATGTTCAAAGCATTTGATTTTGTTAATTCTGTAAGATAATAGTGTGCATTTCAAAAATACAGGTAATAACAAAATTTTAGAGTGAGCACTGTGATAGCCCCAGGTGTTTTAATCTTTTAAAATAAAATTTCTGTCATAGTCCAAAACAAGTTTAATGATAATGTTCCAGAACAGAAATGAAGGTATTTCTAACACTTTGCCAATCTCTGTGGGCTAAATCCCTCTTTTCAGAAAAGACTAACCCATGCATAATTTGCTGTGTGTCTAATTTACAATAAAATTTTTTTAACATTCTCATTTCCAAGCCTACTAAGTAGAAAACTTTGGGAGGAGTAAGTAATAAATACAATTTTTTAAAACATCGAAATTATAGTTTTTATCAGTGATTCTAAACTAATAGTGAAATCAGGGAAGAGATTCTAAGGGTGTATTCTCCAGTCTGAGCTCCTGTAGGTTGTATTGGTTAGGTTGTTCAGTTGCATGTAAAGATTGACTCATATTAGTTGGTATTTATGTGTATCTTTTCTTCCCAACCACCCTGCAGAACTCTATAGCATAGACCTTCTTACATTTTTCTCTCTGTATTCACTCTTAACTCTTAGTGAAGCATTCTGCATCAGAATAGAGTAAGGACTAGGGTCAAAATAAGGGGGGGGGGTGCAATTGTATGGGGAATACAACCAAAATGAAAATGCATACATTGTGCAAAAGTGAAAAATGATATAAGAATTATATAAAATTTAAAAAATAATAATAATTGTTGATTAAGTAAAATAGAAGACAGAAAGCAGTAAAGAAAAATGCAGCAAAACTACACTAGTATAGTGCATATAGTCATGTGATTTTATTGTTTCTGGATTAATAGTACTAGCTTCTATGAAAATAGCTTTCTATCTTCTAAGTCTGTTAACTGTTTAAATATCAGTGAATGAAAGTTTGTTTATATTTCTTTGAGAAAAATGTTGCCTATTGTGGTTTTTTCTTAATCTTTTAAGCAAATGTTTTAGATGTCTTGTTTTTATTTGAAATCTACTAATACAGTTGGCCACAGCATAACTGGATACATTATATCATCTGGACACTTCTACTCTATATTCTACCCCATATTTTTATAGGTAAAATTTAAGGTATCAGTTCTGTTGAGCTTAAACAGTAGTTTATGGTTCTGTTAGATGATTATCCTCTACTCTGATTTATAATTAGAGAAAAAAGTATTTTCACTTCACTTTCATAGGTGAAAACCAACAGTAGGAGTCATTTACAGCCTTGGAAATGATCCTGCTTTTTCATTGCATTATGAGTTATTATTTATATTAATAAGTCAGTGTTTCCTCATTGTATAGTCACCGCGATGTAGAGAATTATGAGTGATCTCAAAGATACTAAGTCTGAAAAAATGGTAGAATACTCACATTAGAATATTCACATTTACTTTATGTTGTACAGTAAAAAACTACATATAGAAACTTTGTGATATGAGGTCATAGATATTTTATAAGTCATTTTTGCAGAAAGATTTGTCATTTTTACTAATGGGTGTACATTGTAATTTATATTTGGTTTTCATCTTAATTGTGGAATAATCTTATGTTGTATTCTACTTGTATTATTAAAAATACTTTTAAATATACTTATTTTTGAAATTAATGTCCTTTACCAGTAACAGGGGGTATCACAGAAGAGCAATTTCAGACACATCAACAGCAGTTAGTTCAAATGCAAAGGCAGCAACTTGCTCAACTACAGCAGAAACAGCAATCTCAGCATTCCTCACAACAGACACATCCAAAAGCACAGGTAAAGCTTCTTTTAATCCATTATGTCCTTTCCTTTCTCTCAAAGTTGTGTAATTTTATTCCATTTTAGTCACATCACAAAAGATAAATTTGGTATTGCTACTCTTGATTTTGAGTCTCAAACCTAAGTGTGCTTAGTTAATTTACATAATTTAAAGGGACTGGTTTATATTTTCTGAGAAGAGCATTAGAGTCAAATACAGTTATGTATAATTTAAGAAAGAAGTGGCTACTTTTTTTTAAATAGTCTTGACAACTAATAGAAGTAATTATAACCATAAATCCTCCCCTCTTCTCCCCCCCTCCCCATTTTTTTTCCAAGGGTACCTTTCTGAATTCCACTTAAATGGTATTTAAGGGAATGTACTCCATGAGCTGAGAAATAATTCTCTTGAATTGTCCAATAAAGCTAAAGCACCATAACTGCTTGCCTCTTTGAATCTGATTTCCCTTCAGAAAAAGAATTGCCCCTAGATGAAGTTGTCCATAGGCACCATTAATTGAAAATACTAGGGATAAGAATAAAAATAACTCATACAGCTGTAATTGCCAGATGAAACCAGCCTGTCAGAGACCTGGTAAGAGCCCTGTAAAACTCATTTCAGCCTCTGGTCTCCAGAACGATACAAGAGCAAAATCTTGTTTTTGAGGCACTAAAAACAAAATACTGGTTCAGAAGTATATTTCAAATTTGAGTCATTTGAAAAAGATGAACTTGTGTTACAGGTCTTGAGTCTTGTTCCTTCTTAATTCTTAAAGTAATAATGAAGTTAACTCCACCTCAGTGATAGCTCTCAGTACATGATCTGCCTGTAGTAATTAGCACATTTTCAGAGGGTCCGAACACTGACTTTGGACATCCTTCATACAGCAACATGAAAATTACGGTGACTTAGGATGCATCAACATGCCTATAACATCCAGCTGGGTCTGGGTCTGGCCCACGTCCTCAGAATATTGGTCATTAGTTACAACTAACTAGTGTTATATACAGTCAAGAGGACAGCCATTAATGCTGATTTTGTTTCCTTTTTATGAGTCTCAGCTTACTACAAGTTTTGTGAACTCAGCTTACTACAAGTTTAGGACAGGCTTTTTTATATTTTATGTAAATGACTGTTGGTAATCTCTGTGATTTCATTTTGCCCATAGGAATCTAAATTATCAAGTGCTTTTTGTTTTTTTAGGATTTATTTATTTATGCATACAAGAACCGGGGTACAGGTCAGAGGTACAGGAGGTGAGAGGATTCACCAAAGAGAGAATAGGGAACAGAACAGGCAGACTGACTAAAATACACTGCTGAGGGGAACAGCGGGCAAGACAGGAGAGGTCTGCTGCATCATGTGGGTAGCTACTTGGCCGTTGGGGATCGAACTCATACTGCAGAGGCTGCGGATAGCTTCACAGTGCTATGCTTAACCCCTTGTGCCACCAGGGAGACCCTAGATTATCAAGTATTTTTAAAGACATTCATTAACACTTACTGGGAAAATTAATAGAATACTAAGGGTTTGGAGTTTTTTAATCTCTTCGTTCTATTTCAGAAATAAGCACATCTCAGTTTTTAATCACGTCCCTGCTTCATATTCCAAAAATAGTGCAAGGGTTCTTAATCTAAATACTTAAAACTGTTAAAGATTAAAAAGACAACGATCTCTTGGGTTTGGCCCATTCCTGAAAATGTTTATAAAATCACATCTACAAAATTAAGTTTAATTTATTTTATAGGGCTCAAGCACCTCTGACTGTATGTCTAAAACACTTGACTCAGCCAGTGCCCACTTTGCTGCATCTGCAGTGGTTAGTGCTCCTGTTCCAAGTCGAAGTGAAGTAACCAAGGAACAGAACACTGGCCACAACAGCATAAACGGTGTTGTCCAGCCTTCAGGTAACCTTTGGTTTCATGTGATACTTAGTAGTGCGAAGTTGTAGCTCACTGATACACAGTTTTGAATTTTAAATCCAGGTGGAAAATGTTCAAGAAGTCGATCAGAGCTCTTCAGAATTTCTATGAATAGATGGGGTAGAATAGCTGGATGTTTTCTGGAAGTCACCTGCAGCTTGCTCTCCCTCTTCCATAGTCACTGAATTACCCACCTTTGTAACTCTCCACCATGTCTAGTTTCATCCACATGCTGTCAGTTAGCTCACATTTTAAGAAACCCATTGAGCTGATCACTAGCCATCACCATTGAATTATTCATGCATTGCTCAAAAGGCAAAATATCCAGACTGGTCTGTCATTAAGTTTGAAATCCACTTTGTCTACCCACTCTTATGTACTCATAGGCTTACTTCTCTGATTCCTCCTGTTGAGACACAGATTGCTGTGAAATATTCTCTCAGCTTCTTACTATACTGAGTCCTTAAAGACTTGCTGTTCATGTCATTCTTCAACTACTACTGAGATCCTGGAATTTTCTACTTGCTTTTACATACACTATTGCTCCTTGACACCTCCTTGCAGCTATGTTCTTACAGCTGTAGATTCTAATGGAAGTCCAACTATTGTTTCTATCTGCCCTACACGTCCACAAAGAATCTCTTTCCTATTATGCAATTTCCTAATATGGAGGGGGGAGGATATTTTGCAAAAACCTTTGTGTAGGCCAATGAAAAAAGGGGTTTATGGAGTTATAGTAGGTTAGTCTGTTGTTCTTAATGTTCCAAAGCTCTTTTTGGAAAGTCTGTTATGGTGAAAGCTAATCTGGTATTTAATTAAAATTAAAATGTTTACATTTATGTTTATTAAACTCCTAAATTTTTAAGAGTTTAATATCTCATGACATGAATTAAATGATTTTTTTCCCTCCTTCAGGAACCTCTAAAACATTATACTCCACCAATATGGCTTTATCATCCAGCCCAGGGATTTCAGCTGTACAGCTTGTAAGGACAGTTGGCCACACTACTACAAACCACTTAATCCCAGCATTGTGCACAAGCAGTCCTCAAACACTTCCCATGAACAATTCCTGCCTGACAAATGCAGTGCACCTCAATAATGTCAGTGTTGTTTCTCCAGTCAATGTGCATATCAACACACGGACTTCAGCACCATCGCCAACAGCCTTAAAACTTGCCACAGTTGCTGCCAGTATGGACAGAGTGCCAAAGGTTACTCCCAGCAGTGCCATCAGCAGCATAGCAAGGTGTGTGTGTGTGTGTGTGTGTTCTAAGTATCATTCTGTCTCTTCTGGGTATTCTGTTGGAAGAGAAAGACTTTTTTGCTGCTCAAGCAATAGATGTCTGTTGATTGACTTGCTTTTTCATAGACACTGATTATCTGCTTCAAGTTCTATGACCTAGATTATTTGTTTAAGTCACTAGTAAGATAGCTAAACATTAACCATCAATTTTGAGAAAATAAGGGGAGAAGAAACTGCAAATTGGGAGCCATCAAACCAAAATTAATGCATCAGAGTCTATTTTTAAAATGTCATTTACTCTTATACTTTTTTGTAGTTTATATAGTCTGGAAGGGTAGAGTTAATACTTTTAAATTCTGTGTCAGATTTCAACTATCAAAACTTGTGTTTTCTTCAGCATCATATACAAATGGAAAGTAAATGATTCTATGTACATATCAAGATTAAGAATATTCTGGAATTAACTAAATCTATGATAATGTACTTCAGAGTGTTTTTATATTTCTTTGACCCTAATATAGGAGAACAATTAATCAGAAAAAAATTGATTTTCATAGGTTAATAACTATCACCATAAACCTGTAAAATTAAACTATTGTGGAAAGTAATTTAAGTAATACTGTACTTCTTATGATTGTTCTTCTGGTGCATTATATGCTCCATCTGTTGTAAAATAACTTGGATTATTTTATATATTTCATAAGTAATTTATTATTGGTTTATTCTTAAATATGTTGAGTTACTATCTTTCTTACATAACTAGTTATAATTAAGTGGGAATCAGTAGGATTTCTGAGATGAGAAAAAACTTTCCTCATTCCTATATATAAATTATAAAAGCTGGAAATGTTTTTGTGAGGTGTATGTTTAGTTATAGCTACCTAAAAAATAATATCTGTAAATACTAAATGATAACATATTCCAGAGAGTATTAATATTTATTTCACTCTGCCTTATTATAGAGAGAACCATGAACCAGAAAGATTGGGTTTAAATGGAATAGCAGAGACAACAGTAGCTATGGAAGTGACATAACCTAAAACGTGTGGCTTTGACCTGTGCTGATGGTGTGCAGTCATTCATATTCCAGCTGAATGCAAAAGGCGACTCTCTGTGGGTGGATCACAGAGCGTAACAATGGACCTAAATGGACTACAGTATATCAGATGTTAAATCGATATATGATGTATATTTTGTAAAATTGGGAAATCACTACCTTGTAAAATAGTTTATTTGTATCATCAATATTATTTCTGTTACTTGAATAGTAGATATTCATCATCATGCTTTTGCACTTGAATTTGCAACTGAATGGATTTTAAAAAATAATTCTTTAATGGGATCATGAGCATGAAATGGGATCCTGCATCACTTGTTTTAACTATTTATTTTGCCATGTTTACATTTTGTATCTTGTAAAAAATAAATCCAACTTTGTGTCTAAAAAGTTAAAGATTCATAGCTAGGAAATGAAATTCTTGTAATTTTTTTCTAAAGGAACTGTAAAGTTTTCACTTGGTTCATTTTGTTTCACAATTTGACTAGATGGACTTTTTGGTAAATACTTTAGTGGCATTTCACTGTCAAATATGAAGTTCAAGGCAAAATAGTATTTTCTATTACTGTGCAGGGGAAAGGGATGGATCGATACATGCAAATTTAATGTAGTAACTCACTTTTCCATATATTTTGAATGTATATTTCTATTTATAATACCAGTTTATAAAAAATAATTACACAGAAAAAATGGACTAGGAAAAATTATGCATCTAGCACATTTAAACTGTGCAGATAAGGAAATTTTTCAAGGATTGCATTTTATCAGAAGACTGCATATTTTAACTGGCTTTAAAACTGTAACACACCACATAAAGGATCTTTTACCAGGTATGTATTGCATTATATCATTGCAATAATTATTGGAAGTCTAGCTATCGAGCCATCCCAGGTGTTGGGAGGGGGGAGGGTTGTGGCAAGATTGTCTTTTCAATTTTGGAGAGTTTTCCTGTGGCTACAAGGCAAGTAACGGGTCGGAAAAAGTCTGACTGTAAACGTTGGACACCTTCATAGTGTAGTGTTTTAGTGACTTTTTTTATACGGTTCTTGTAAATTAGATACGTGTAGTGGTGTTTCAGAATGTTTGTTTATGCACTAGTTCAGACAACTTTCCCTGTTACTTGTTCTTGATAAGTGAAAACTGCAGGGAAATAAAAATACATATCAAAACATGGACATGCTGCATATGTGTTTATTTCACAATGTGCACACAGTATAAGTGAAAATTTAAGGGAGACGATAGCACTTAACAGCACTTTTCATTTTCACAGTGCTTTCCAAGCATTAATGAAAAGAATTATAAGAAGCTCATCTGTGGGCATTATTGGATTTCAGATAATCCAATATAAACTACCTTTGATATGAAAAGTTCTTAAAATATTTTACGAAATGTAAGTGATTTGCAATATAACATTCATTGAAATCTCATAAATGAGCCTCATTTTATAAATAAAAGTTTAGAGTAGAATTATATTGCAAGGGGGTTTTGTCAAGTAAGTACTGGGAAATGTAAATATTTTTAATGAATATGATTAAAACCATTTCAAACTTACATAATTTTATACTTTACATTTTTTATATCTGCATTCTTGAAAGTTGTAAATTGATGTGTCAGTTGAATTAATGGGCCAAGATTTCTGCTGAGAGTGGTTTTTATTCAGGTCATAAATGTATAAAGCAATTTATGGTCAAAACCATAGAAAAAATAAATTTAGTTTCTTCATTGGTTGTGACCTACTAGGATCCATGCTCATTTCTGCCATACTACCTCTGGAGTTAACTCATTGATGATGATATAAAGGAAATAATTTTGATTTGATATGTATTATGACTGTTCATTCTTATAGTTGGATGTATCTCCATGCTGTTAAGAACTTAAAACAACTTCAGTGCCAATTTTAGAGAAAGCTTTTTTTTCCATTTTACTGAAGTAAAGCATGAGTGAATTTGCTTTATGTGATTTTTTTGTTATAAATGATTGAAGTAAAACAAAAGAAATATTCATTTGTAAAGTTTCTGGAAATGTGGCAAATCCAGAACTTATCAAAGACTGATGACCAATTTATTTGCTCCATTTAAAGTAAAATAGAAAAATAAGCCTTCTTTATTTTGATGGTTTTAACTCTTTCATGATGGCATTTCACTTACTCTCACACATGTGTTTTCAGTGCTTTTTCAAAGCCTTAAGTGATGGGTAGTTTTCACCTTATTAAAGAACATTTCTTTTTTTTCTGGTCCTCTACTGGGCAGTACCACCATCTCCTGGTTTTCTGAGAAAACTAGTGTTGGTACTTGTAGTTCTCATTGAGATTCTAGAACCCTTAGGAGAAGTGTATTCTTTGAGGGTGTGAATAATAGGTTGCTTGGTTTTTTTAAACAAAAGGGTAACTCATGAGCTGGGATATCTTATAATTCAGTATAGATTAAGATATTTATGAACTATTTTTAATGCCTTCCTAAAGAGAGTAATACTTTCCCAATAATTCAAGATCATCATTATGAGTAATTATGATGGTATAGTTCTTAAGTATATTTGAGATTGTGTTGTGTTGCATGTCTTTCTTTTGCAAAAGACCAAGAGAAAAATAAAAATATTTGGAGAGCACTTTTTAAAAATACAACACATATATTCTGTCTTTTTAAAAAATACGGACTACAGTATTTGCAACTACGCTTAAGTGTTTGTTATCAAGGTTATATTTGGAGAGAGAAACTTCTGAGTATGTTTTGTTGTATTTGAGTATACTTTTGAACAAATGCTATCCTTCTGAGAAAAATCTATGGATCATCACAAGTACACTTCCACTGAAATGTATTGCCCCCTTAACTCATTTGGCAAACTGCTAAATTTCTAAAGGCATATCTTGAGTAATCACTAGTTACTGTATCTTGCAAAAAAAAAAGGTATTTTTCATCATTAACCACAGCATAATGATAACAAACATGAAGCACATAGAGTTCTTAGTGACTTTTTCCTTTAGTCCAAATAATATGTGTAAAATACTATTATTTTTCCCATTTTACAGAACAGGAAAATGGAATTTAGAGAAGCTAGATAATTGTCCTGTGTCACATACATGGTAAGTTACTAAGCCAGGTATTAAATTAAGTCGTCACCACACTTCTAACTGCTGTCTTCCATTTTTAACATGAAGTGCTCTTCAAAGAAGTACTTAACTGTACTTCTCAGTCCACTCACGGGTGACTTCTGTAGCAGAGTTTTAAATTTCATTTAGAAAACAGTCCTTCCCCACACTTAGACCATCAGTCAGTTAATGTTTGTCTTTCACCTCCCAAACTTAGTGCTTTTGATCTAACAAATTTAGCCATTTGGGAAGCAAGCCTAAACCACTGAGTTTGTTTTCCAGCCTTAGCCCAGTAAGTGCCAAAGCACATGACAGTGGAACTTAATCTGGCTAAAACTCAGATTAGTTCTTTTTTTTTTTTTTAAGATTTATTTTTATTTATTTATACAAGCACTGGGTACAGTCAGAAGCACGGGAGGGTGAGAGAATTCACCAGAGCCAGAGCGGGGAGCAGAGCAGGCAGAAGGACCGAAGTACACTGCTGAGGGGAGCAGCGGGCGGCAGGAGAGGTCTGCGCGCCATGTGGGACCCTCCTCCAGTGGCCGGGGAGCAGCCGGGGATCGAACCGGTGCTGCAGAGGCTGCGGGCAGCTTCGCAACCCAGCGCTCAACCGCTGTGCCACCAGGGAGGCCCTCAGCTTTGTTCTTACTGGACCCTGGTTTCCCCTTCTCCACATGAAGCAAGTTCTTGAAACTCCATAAAGGAGGCCACACTGAGAAGGTTGGAGGAGGTGGAGACATGGCCTGCTTGTCATTGGGACTCACCAAGGAAGTTTAAGACTGAGCGTGCAGTTAGTCTGGAGCTATTCATTTTTTAAAATATGAAGTCATTGTCATCAATACTGAGGAGAATAGCGATACATTATGTAACACAGCTGAGTTCATGCAAAACTAGTCATTCTGACTTCATTGACAAGTCTCAAATGGACACAAAAAGTGTATATTTTTCAGAGGCAGTGAAAATGGGGGAAATAAGTACAGAAGAATATCAGAATTCGTTGAGCTGAGTTTTAGTCCTGTCTACCATATTTAGTGATTTTTTTTTAAAGATTTTTATTTATGCATAGAAGAGCTGGAGTACAGGCCAGAGGTTGGGGTGGGGGGAGGGGGGCGTTGAGAGGATTCACCAGAGAGAGTGGGAACAGAACAGACTGATTGAAATGCACTGCTGAGGGGAGCAGTGGGCCAGACAGGAGAGGTCTGCCTCGCCACATGGGTTGCTCCCTGGCTGGCCATGGATTGAACTTGTGCTGCAGAGGCTGCGGATTGCTTCATAGTGCAGTGCTTAACCCTTTGGGCCACCAGGGAGGTCCTGCTAGTGATTTTTATCATATTCATATCTCTGAATTTGTCACAGGACAAATGGGTGAAATTAGATAACCCCTAATAGCTCTACTTGATCTGATGCTCTAGAAATCAAGTTCCCCTCTCACCTCTCCCAGGTTAACCACATTGCTTTCCCAAGAAACAACCTTCCCTGCTGTGTTGTCCATTGACACCTGCTCCATTCAAAAGCATGGGTAACAAATCAGAGCCTATCTACCGTCCATGCCTTTTCCTGTTGTCTGGAGGAGGGACTACTTTTTTCTTTCAAACTTGGACTTTTTGACTATGGCTTATTGCAAAGCTAGACATCTTAATGCAGAGAAGAGGATGTAGCATTAAATAGCCTCATTTCTCCAGCAGTGATTTACTTAGTACAGAATTTTAGGCTGGGTCTATCTCAGAATGGGAGGGCCCTGTGTGTACTTAAAGACATCTTGTTTTTATGAAATCTTGCTTAGAATACACTGCAAATTTGAATAGAACCCCTGCTTTACTGGTTCATTGATTAGAGTAAAATTGCAGGTGAAGATGATATCGCTGAATATTGACGCTCCCTCAGAGAAAACAGCCGAAGGTTCTGCAGTTATCTTTCATTGCTACAAGAGACCCCATTCACACTCAAAATTATTTCATCTTCAGTATACAAACTATTGATTTGAAGAACAGCACATTGTAATAAAAGCAATGACTTGTTCGATTTGCAAATGTTAAAAATCTTTAAACAGTAGTGCATAGAAGAACACTGGTTCTCCTTGCCAGACCAACACCACCTTCTCCAGACCACCTGCTCTCTCTCAGGGTACAAGGGTCATGGGCAATAAACTCCTGTCTATTGTCTCTCATATGCTCTTCTCACTTCCTTAAGTAAATTGTAGTCCATGACCAGGTGAACTCAAATTAAGGATAGTGAAGATGCAGAATTTCAGCTTTTAACATCACTCATCTATATTAATCTTCTACAGTTGACTAAGAATCTTTTACAAAAAAAAACATTTTATGGGCTAGGTATCTAACACAAGGCTGAAATCAAGGCAGCTGCTCTGTGTTCTTACCTGGAGGTTTTAGGAAGGGTCCACTTCTAATCCACTTTTTTTAATATATATTATTTTATATAATTTTTTATATTTTTTTTAATTTTTTTTAATAGAGGCATGATTTATTTGTTTGCTTATACATGCACTGGGTACAGTCAGAAGTACGGGAGGGTGAGAGAATTCACCAGAGCCAGAGCAGGGAGCAGAGCAGGCAGAAGGACCGAAGTACACTGCTGAGGGGAGCAGCGGGCGGCAGGGGAGGTCTGCGCGCCATGTGGGACCCTCCTTCAGTGGCCGGGGAGCAGCCGGGGATCGAACCGGCACTGCAGAGGCCGCGGGCAGCTTTGCAACCCAGCGCTCAACAGCTGCGCCACCGGGGAGGCCCCATATTTTATATAATTCTTAACAGCATTTTTCATTTTTGCACAATGTATGCATTTTCATTTTGGTTATATTACCCGTACAATACCCACCCCCCCTTATTTTGGCCCTAATCCCTTCGTCCTGCCCCCCCTCCACCCCTTAGTGTGTCTCTGGTATCCACTTTTAAGCTTCCTCTGATTGTAGATAAAATTCTTTTGGATGTAGAATGCATACCAGTTTGTTTCTTCAAAGGGAGCAATGGAAAAGAGTCTACACTGCAGTCTTTCAATTAAGTCAGTCACCTAATTAAGAACCTTAATCACATCTGTAAAATTCTTTCACTTTTGCCAATTTTTAGTCGTTTGAAGCAGGTCACAGAACTTGCCCACACTCACAAAGGCGTAGGTATTAGAAGTCAAGAATTCATCACCTGGGCATGTCTGCCACATCCCCGTTGGATTAACTCCATCCCACCACCTCTCACCCCAGTCTTCCCCCATCTTGATGTCTTGGATTAA
This sequence comes from Talpa europaea, assembly GCF_964194135.1. NCBI lineage: Eukaryota > Metazoa > Chordata > Mammalia > Eulipotyphla > Talpidae > Talpa > Talpa europaea. The sequence continues at coordinate 91,432,921 of NC_140073.1, forward strand.
CCTCAATAGAATTACATATTTTTATAAAGAAACAATTTAAGGTCCTGCTAGTGCAAACATTTTGTTACTTTGTAAATCATAAATTCACAATCCTGGATATTGGGCTGGAGGTCAGGTCTGGCTTGGAAATAAGCCAGGCCTTGTGTTGAGATCAACTTAAAAAAAAAAAAAAGACTACACTGGAAAGAAGTGTGGACAATGTGGTCAGGGGAAAGCTGAAGGGCAGAAGTTGCAATTCAGAGAGGAGGGAGTTCTAATTTCCTTTAGAAGAACTATGCAGAGGTGGGGTGCAAGTGGGTAGAGGTGAGTGGTTTTGCTTGCTAAAGGAAGTGGAGGTGCTGAGAGTTTAACAGTGAGGAGGTAGAATAGCAAGGACATGGTCAGAACACCTCAGTTGAAGTCCTATCCAATATGTTATTCAGAAGCACCTGGAGAGCTTATAAAAATACAGATGTGTGGGTCTCATCTCAGCTGGTGGATCCTGGATCTCCAGAAATGGGTCAAGATACCACAATTTTTTTTTTTTTAGGTCTTTGTTTACTTATGTTGTTGATTGGCTTTTGTTTGTAAGCTCACCAGATGGTGTTTGTTGGTTGCAGTTGAAGTGGGGAGTGACTACGCTAATTTTTCTGTTTATTGTGATTGTAGACAAGTAACTATACTAAAAAGCTCAGAATTTATTTCACCTGGATGGAGGGTTCTATGATTTCCCTAGCTAAGGCTTGCTTCTCTCCACGCAAGCTCCCTGGCTACTAGAAATAGTGCTTATTATGAAGAGTTCCTTATAAAGCTTTTCCTTATTCCTTTAAGGTTTTGAGAGTGTATGCTTAAAAAGGTAATTCTATTTTGTATGTAGTTCATTATAGATTAAAACTGTGGCTACTTAAATTCTCTACAGTAATTTTTAAATATAACTCACACCTTCCCATTTCAAGCAATCTCAGTTCCCAAATCACTCCCAGAACATCGACATGCTCAGAGAGAATTGTTCCCCTTCTAATCATCTAATTACCACTTTAAAATGCCTGTTCATTACCAATGCTGGAGGCTTCTAAGTTCTAGACCACGGCTGTCAGTACCCCTTTCTGACTACATTAGCTACTGTGACATTTGACTACAAGAACAAAATTTCCATCCTTAAGAAACTGTTTTAGGGGAATTTTGCTTGCCCAACGTTTGCACAGTACGTTGGTTGCTTCTTTTTTCCTAGGACCTCTGACTCTGTACCCTGCCCTGCCATGGATTTGAATACAGTCTTCATTATGATGAGTGTTAGGTCACTTTTCTCTTTAGCCCAAAATTCGGTGTGAATTCCATTCTCCTACACCCTATGCTTTCTTTTGAAAGTCTCACAGTCAAGCTTACCACGTACAGTTTTTTGCCTGCATACTCCCAAACCTGTTACACGCACCACCTCTCCACCCTACCAAAGTTCACCCATCTGCCATTTCCTATATGGCCCCCAGTCTGCCTGAGATTCATCTGGATTCCTCCCTTTCCTCACCACCCCTGTGATAATGCATTAACAAGTCTGACATGAGCTCCAAAATATTTAGAGTTCATTTATTTTCCTCCTTATCCAGACCACTACCATCTCTTACACTGCAGCAGCCTCATGACACCTCCCACTTCCAATCCACATGATAGCAAATATGACCCTTTAAAAGTCAGTTTATTTCACTTGTCTTCTAAAAACCCTCCCATTGTTTCTCATTACATTTAAAATCCAAATTCTTACCATCACTGTAAAATAGTTCATGTCTTGCTCTCCCTCTTCAAACTCATTCCTTAATACTTTTTCAGTCACCTCACTGGTAACCCGCTGGTGCATCTGGGCCTGACTTTTAACAAATGATGTCTTGCGTTGGTGCCTTTGTACATGGATGTTCCTTGTGCCTTGAATACCTTATTTGCCTGTTAATACCCTGTCTTTTACACTGTGTGTGTCCCCTCTTTAGAAACGTGCCCTCAGGCCATGCTCCTCTGTGATTCCGTGCCAGTACCTTATCTCTAAGTGCTACAAAGGAAATAAGTTTATATTTGTCTCTTTACCGGTTCTTTCAGGTATCTCATGAGCCTCACCATGGCAGGAACTTATTCTCCATCCTGTGCTTAGCACAGAGCCTGGTACAGGGAAGTTGTTAGGAATATTTGTGGAATAAACAAGTGGATGAATAACAATTAGTGCGATCAGCGTCGAGATTTTTTTTATCCATTTTATTGCTTTAAACCAAAACATGGTGTTCATTAAACATTGTTTCATTTTCTTGTACTAGTATCCTAATGGACTTGAAGTCTTAAAATAATGTATGCTGAAAATGGTTGACCGATAGCTTCGGAAACTTGTTTTCCTTGTGAAACTTCCTTTTGAGGTTTCTATCATCTTCTTTAATCCATAGTCTAGCAGATGGTTGTGGGTGGATAGTGGCAGAAATAGGCTTTGTCTTAAGAGTCTCAAAAGCTATTTTTCTGCTTATGTTTATACAGAATTAGCAGTCGTGCTCAAATATAAGAAAATCTGGGAGCAGATTGGATAGCTGTTGGTTTTGTCATTGTGTTTGTGAGCTAGAAATATTTCTTCATCAATGATTGCTCTAAGATTCATTTCTGGGGTTTGTGGGTAATCAATGTTTTCTTAGGCACTCTGTTTTCTGGGAGTATTTTTGTCAGAAACCAGATTTCAACACAGTTATCAGGAATGTAGTGAATAATCAAAGCTTTCCATTTTTGCAGTTTTAGGAGGATGCTTGCTCACACCAAAGCCACATTGGATGCTTGCCCAAAAAATGCAAATAGCATTTGTACCCAGCTGTTGTTGTTTAACACAGTTCTCTTACAGATGCAGCTTGACTTGGGTTAATTTTTCATTTGTAAATCATTCTAAGCTGCCTGCTGTCCTTAGTCTTCATAACTGTAAGTGAAACGTGTTTCAATGATTATGAATGAAGAACAATACTTTTCTCAAGGACTTTTGCCTTTTTTCCATTCTGGCTCAGGAAATAAATTGCATAGACTTTTTATAACTAAGAAGGAGTCTTACATAGGATCTAATCTAACACTTATTTTGACAGATGAAGAAACTAGGACTCAGAGAGATGAGGAAGCTTGTACAGAGTCGCCAACCTAGATAGTGACCAATCTAGGACTTATCTTAGAAGATGGCGAATTCCTGTGTGCTTTCTGAACAAAAGTTGGTCCAATAGATGCTAGTTTAAGTGGTTTTCAGCTCTTAGTTATAAGTCTTACGTTTGAAAGTGTCAGATGGCCATGTTATTAAAAGACAGATGGTTTATTATACACACTGTATAGGTTAGGTGCCCTTAAAAACTGCATGCCTGGGGTCTCCCCTGGTGGCGCAGTGGTTGAGCGCTGGGTTGCAAGGCTGCCTGCAGCCTCTGCAGCACCAGTTCAATCCCCAGCCACCGGCGAGGGTCCCACAAAACAAACAAACAACAACAAAAAAAACCTGCATGCCTTGAAATTAGTATTTTAAACACCCATTTTCATTTTTTATAAGATTATCACATGTAAGTAGGAGTTCATTATATTACACAATTTTTTTTAATTACAAGGCAACTTTTTGTACTTACTAATTTGATCTAATTTCATTGAATTGGCGATGCTTATTTGCACATATTTACATTAACTATGCAAGTATCCCCTGATTTTTTAACATTTGAAAACATTTTTAAACCTTAAGCCACTAAGTTTATAAAATGAAAGATCTTCATTAGTATCTCTTTTTCCTAAAAGAAGGAAATCTGGAAAAGAAGAGATTTTCACTTTCATGACAAAAGTAAAAAAACTAGCATTCAGCATTTGTTTTACAGCAGGTGTAATAAAGGCAGCATTCACCCCTGACTGTGGAGAATGGTACCACCAAGCTTCTTTCATGGAAGGACTCTTTATAGGTGTGTGTATTACATCATTCCTGTTTTTATTATATGTTAATGTTATTTGATGTGATATGTAGGTTATTTTTGGATCTGGGAATCCTCAAAATGTTCCATATGAATTAATGGTAATTGCTTCATTGCTTTACATCATTTCAGTTTATGAAGTTTTTTATAGAAACACTCTACTTTTGGGGCCTCCCTCATGGCGCAAGGGTTAAAGACACTGCTCTCAAGCTATCACCAGCCACTGTGGCACGAGTGCAATGCCGGCAGGCTAGGGAGCTAACCCATATGATACAGCAGACTTCTTCTGTCTCTCCTGCTATTCCCCTCAGCAGTGTATTTCAGTAGATCTGCCTCTTCTGCTCCCCACTCTGTCTCTGGTGAATCCTCTCATCCCCTGTACCTCTGGCTTATGCCCCAATTAATTTATGCATACAAGAGCTGGGGCACAGGCCAGAGATGGGGTGGGTGGGTTGAGAGGATTTACCAGAGACAGAGTCGGGAACAGAACAGACAGACCAAAATACACTGCTGAGGGGAGCTGCTGGCCAGACAGGAAAAGTCTGCTGCGCCATGTGGGTGGCTCCCTGGCCGGCCAGGGATCGAACTCGTGCTGCAGAGGCTATGGATTGTTTCATAGTATGGTGCTTAACCCATTGGGCCACCAGGGAGGCCCTAAATAAATCTTTAAACAAACAAACAAAAAAAACCCACTCCACTTTTGGATAGCAAGGCAAACTTTTATCTTTCAAATTAGCATTTCCCCTTGCAAGTCACAAATTACTAGAGTAGTGAATTCCTGCTAATGATATTCAAGAAATCTATAAAGAGATTCTATGGAGATTTGGACAAGATACTTTTATTTACTAATTTTTCAGAATAGCTGAGTTTCTTTTATTCCACAACTGTTGAGCACTTACTGTACTTGGATGCTATTGGGGATATAAAATTTTAAGAGTTTTATATCTGAGGAAAGAAGACATACATATGTATACCATTCAGAGGATGGGAACAAGTCAACCAAACGGCAGGTCCTTCTGCTAGATGGAATATTTTAATCCCTCTGACATTGCACCTAGATTGTAGGACTTAACATTACTTCTACAAGGAATTTCAACTCACTACCCTGATCGTTAGTCTTTTTAGACCTGATCCCTGCCTGCCCTTTAAATCCAATTAATAGAGATCCTCTCCCATGGCCACAGCGGCCTTGCCCTACCTGGTATCAAGCAAGCTTATTTTTGCCACAGAGTCTTTGCACTCTGCCCCTTTGGAACACTCTTCACATCTCCACACGACTGACTGTAGCTCGGTCCCATATAGTTCCCCAACCACCTTTTCTAAATTCTGCAGTTAAACTATCACTTCACCCTGTTGCATATTCATTGCAGCATATGTTCTACGTGACCTTCACTTATTTATTTGTCCACTTTCTCGTTGCCTGTTTCTCCTTCTGGACTGTCGGTATCATTAGTAAATGAGTGATGGTGTTAGGCTGATTGCATCAGGATTTCCTGGGACACTTAAAAAAAATCCTGACTTATCAGCTCCAGAAGTCTCATTCATTCTACAAAAAATGCTAATAATTTGGTTTTAAGTCCTTCCTCCTCACTCCCCAAATTCTTTTTTTTAAAGATTTATTGATGCAAACAAGTACTGGGGTATAAGCCAGAGGTGGGGTGGTGGTGAGAGGATTCACCAGAGACAGAGTGGAGGAGAACAGGCAGATCTACTGAAATACCTTGCTGAGGGGAGCAGCAGGCGAGACAGGAGAGGTCTGCTGCGGCATGTGGGTTGCTCCCTGGCTAGCCGGGGATTGAACTTGTGCTGCAGTGGCTCGTAAAAGCTTGATAGCACTGTCATTAACCCCTGCGCCACCAGGGAGGCTTCCCTGCCCCCCCAAAATTCTTAACATGTAACCAGGTTTAGAAATCATTGTACTAACACCAAGTGATCCTTTGGGATCTCCCACCTCCCAATGCAGGCTATTCCTGCTATGACTGTTTTATTAGCAAGATCTTCCTGCTGCTGAGCTAGAATCTTCATCTAATTCCCACCCACCAGTCTGAGCCGCTATTCTTTGTAGCCATACAAAAAAATAGCTCTCACTCATCCATTCATTTAATAAATATTGAGGACCTTCAACAGGTTGTTTAGATGCAGGGATTCAGCAATTAAAACACTGCACACTGCTGTGTCTAACCACCTCTACAGATACTCATATTTCTGTATTTATTATTTTCTGGTTTGTTCCATTGTTTCTCAATGCAAATACAAACAAGCAAAAAAAGACCAAAACTCAATATTCTTATTTTCCTTCTTTTTTACACAAAATGAAGCAAGCTAGATACATTCTTTTAAACTTCGTAAAAGTATATCTGAGAAATCCTTATCAATGCCAGTGAAAATTTCATTTTTTTTAAGGTTTTTTTTTTTTTTTTGGGTAAGATTTATTTATTTATTTATACAAGCACTGGGTACAATCAGAAGCGCGGGAGGGTGAGAGAATTCACCAGAGCCAGAGCGGGGAGCAGAGCAGGCGGAAGGACCGAAGTACACTGCTGAGGGGAGCAGCGGGCGGCAGGAGAGGGCTGCGCGCCATGTGGGACCCTCCTCCAGTGGCCGGGGAGCAGCTGGGGATTGAACCAGCGCTGCAGAGGCTGCGGGCAGCTTCGGAACCCAGCGCTCAACCACTGCGCCACCGGGGAGGCCCGAAAATTTCATTTTTTTATAGTGAGACTATCATTGATCACATCAACCTTTTTGAACATACGGGTTGTTTCCAATCTTTTGTTTCTACAAACAATGCTGTAATAACAGCAAACTTCTGTAAAGGACAAGCTATCAAACATTTTAGGCTTTTTAAGCCAATAGGAAACGATATTATATCAATACTTCTATCAAACAAGAGAAAAAAATTTCAAAAAAAATCTCACAGATGAAATTCAGTACTCTTTGCTGAAACTTTACTTTTCATTTTGTCATGTGGTGTCAACTCCACAATTTTAATTAACATCTGGCAGATTTACTTTTTTGTAATCTTTCTCATTCATTGTTTTGGGTGTATCTCTTGATCCAGCATAGAGCTGTGTGTTGATTTTAATAAGACACCTAACCTCATTATACGTTTTGATGTGAGAGATGTTTTGTTTCAGTTCTTTCAGTTATATTTAATGCTTATATGTGAAGGTGTTTATTTCATGATGGGATCTGCTTTCTGTGTTCATTTTTATCATAATATTCCTCTTTGTGTTAGGAAGCCTTCACTTCTTTTTGGTTTAGTGGCTGCCTTTGCATTTATCTTTATATAATACCCTAGGTCCTTCTTCCTTTAAACATCACCTATTAATTTCCTACCATGAGTAATGATTTCATTTGCCTATCTTCCCCGCCCTGTGGCCCCCTCTCTTTTCTGTCACCCAATTTTAATCAATTATAACTTTGTTTTTATACTCAAGCTTCTGTTACAATAAATGATGCCCTTTGATTCCCAGCTATTTCCCAGGAGACTATCACTGCACTTATTTACTTCCCACTTCCTCTCCTATTTTTGTTAGTTTTTATTATTTTTATAATTAGTTTATTGTTAGTTTATTATTATTTTTATTATTCCAACATGATTAGAATCCATAGCATCAAACCCTCATTCCAACCTTTATTTTAATTATAATTCTTAATATCTAGTAGAATAAGGATGGCATTTTGTAAGAAACCATGGTTTCTTTCACAATTTTTCTTTTCATATGAATTTTAGAATTGCTTTCTTAGATTCTAAAGAAAACTGCAGGCAATTTGCTTGGAATTATTGTGAATCTTGGATAAAATTAATGGAATTTACCATAAATATCTTTGAATATTTGTTCTTGGTTTTGCTGATAGGCATGTATTTTGTTCCTATTGTACATTGTTTAGAAAACCATGATTTTTTCATTAATCAGTTGTGTTTTTTCCATAACACCAGTGAATGTCCTTACCTTTACTTCCTCTCCTTCCTCCTCTCTGCACTTAACTTCAAGTTGTCATCTATTCCCTCTACCTCTAGTGCACCGCAGCACAGCTAAATAGCCACAAGCATCATTTGTCTGTGCAGTACCGGCCTGTGATCACACTAGCCAATCTATCATCAGGGCTAAGGTTATACATTTCAGTTCTGAGTCTTAGATTTAATAAGGGCCCCTGTTTTTAATGAGGAGGCTATGATCTTAGCCAGATATTAATGAGACCCTGAACTGGCAGTGGCAGAGGAGACAGTAGACAGTGTGGGAGTAAACCTTAGTAGCAGATGATGAAATATGAAAGGCAAGGAAAAGAGAGGGCCCATGATTTCCTCCTCCCTCAGGGTCTCATGGTTGTGTTCCAGGCATCTCTCGCTTTCGGCTTCACGTTCTCAAGGAAGGCATACCACAAATCTGGATATGAGCTCCCCTTCCCTCAATTCCGTCCTTTCCATTCTCTCTCCCAGTTCTGCATCTGCAGTCCTGATGATATCCTTTAGCTTCTCTGACTGTTTGCTGCCTTCTAACAATGGACTCTTACACTTGATACCCTGTGGTTGCCTACAGATGTTATGTGAAGAAATGAATGAGAGTTGTAGCATATGTTACTGTCTTGTAACCTCTGGGGTGGGTCAGGTCAGGATGGTAGAATCATACCCAAAGCATATTTGGCGCTAGTACAGCTAATAAATTATCACATGTACCTGAATGCATTGAAGCCATGGAGGGTCAGGTCCTCTCCTGCCTCTGAGCCTTTGTGTATGCAAATATACAGCTAGAAACACTGTCCTCTACCCTCAGCTACCTCTTGGGTTGTAACACACTCATAGAGGAGGCCTCCTCTGACCTTTCGATGAGCCTCTCTTCTCTTTCTTTCCCTTTCACAACACTAGCACTTTAATTCATTAAAAAGTCACCTCATCAGGGCCTCCCTGGTAGTGTAGGGGTTAAGTCTCAGTGTTATCACTGCTGCAGCCCCTGCCAGGGAGCTAACCCACATGATGCAGAAGACCTCTCCTGCCTCGCCCGGAGCAGCGTATTTCAGTAGATCAGCCTGTTCTGCTCCCCGCTCTGTCTCTGGTAAATCCTCTCATCCACTGTACCTCTGGCCTATACCGCAGTTCTTCTACATGAAAAAAATAAAATCACTTCATTGGCCTCTAAATTATCTGAGGGCAGGGAGGAACCTCGGGTGCCTTGTACACCAGTGCCTGGCATATATAAGGCACAAAGAATAACCTGTTGGACTAAATGGGTTATTCTAATGGGAAGAAAAACATTGTTTCCTTTTGAAGATAATCTCTTTCTCCGCCATGTAGAATGTTCTTTCCCAATTTAAGTGCCTTCATCAAGTGGCCCCACCCTGCATTCACTTAGATGTGACCCAGGATTTCAGAGGACATTTGCACAGAGGCCTGTGCTCCTCACTCCCTTGGCAAGCTGTGCGTACAGATGACTGTGGGCTGTGGTACCTCCTCTGCCAGCTCACCTTCCATACACAGCCCCACCTTTGCCCTGGGAAATGTAAAAATTACAGCTGTAGCTTTACTGAGCCTGGTGTCAGTTTTGTCTCTGTCCTTGGCACAGAAAACTTTGGCCTGTATACCCACCACCCTCCAGATTCACTGAGCTTTCCTGCAGTTGATACAGGGCCAGGGGTCTTGGGTACAGAGCCAAGAAACCTCTTGTACTAATTAAGAACCACAAGACCCAAAAAGTCTAACCTTGAGGACGTCTGTGAGTCACGCACCCTCCCCAGTGTTGGCAGCCACACAAGAGCTCTGCTTGGGCACTCATCATGGTGGGCACTAGGCTGTTTAAAATTCTCCCCCCAACATACTGCAGGGGAGGAGGAGAGAGAGGGATCAGAGAGAGGGAGGAAAGCGCACAGGGGACTGAGGTGATGGTGCACGGGTGCATTGGTGAAGGAAATTCTATGGGGACTATGTCTGAGGGGGTGGGGGGAAGCAAATATTATTTAAAAATGAAAATGATGTGAAAAATTTAAAAAATTAATTTAAAAAATTTAAAAAGCAAGTAAAAAATGAGCAAAATGAACAATGAACAATGATGTAAAAAATTAAAAACATTAATTGTTAAAAAGCAAGAAGTAAAAAAAAAAAAAAATGCTCCCTCTGTTCCTCCTCTTGTCCCTCTTTGCTATCACTTGTCTCCCCCAGACCTGGCCATCCAGGGACACTCTGTCCAGGGCTGGGAGCATGAGTTATGGATTTTGGGTGGAAACTTCATGGACTGCAGCAGCCAGGAAATGGTGCAAATGGCTTCTGGGCCTCGTAACTGTGCTGGGCTTTAGGAACTAAGGTAGATTTCTCTCTTTCAAGAAATTGAGCATGAGTTTTTTTCAGCCATGATAATGTCTACTGTTTACCCCCACCACATTTTCCTAGATCCTGATGAGCATAGACCACCCCAATAAAAAGTGTTTCCTCCAGGGCCTCCCCAGTGGCGCAGCGGTTGAGCGCTGGGTTGCGAAGCTGCCCGCAGCCTCTGCGGCGCCTGTTCGATCCCCGGCTGCTCCCCGGCCACCAGAGGAGGGTCCCACATGGTGTGCAGACCTCTCCTGCCGCCCGCTGCTCCCCTCAGCAGTGTACATCGGTCCTTCTGCCTGCTCTGCTCCCTGCTCCGGCTCTGGTGAATTCTCTCACCCTCCCACGCTTCTGACTGTACCCAGTGCTTGTATAAACAAAAACAAACAAACAAATAAAAAAAAAAAAAAAGTGTTTCCTCCAAAAAAGAGGAAATTATGCATTGTGTTTACTTTGTTAGCATCCACCTCCACAGACATCCCACCTTTTTACTGTTTAGGATTTTGTCATTGTTAAGTGTCCAGCACCGCTCAATAAAAATAGAAAGCAAGCTACATCTGTAATTTTATTTTTTTGGAAGATTTATTTATTTATGCATACAAGAGCTGGGATACAGGCCAGAGATGCAGGGGGGTGAGAGGATTCTTCAGAGACAGAGTGGGGAACAGAACAGGCAGACTGCTGAAATACGCTGCTGAGGGAAGAAGCGGCCGAGTCAGGAGAGGTCTGCTTCGCCATGTGGGTTGCTCCCTGGTCAGCCAGGGATGAAACTCATGCTGCAGAGGCTGTGGATTGCTTCATAGTGTGGTGCTTAACCCCTTGTACCACCAGGGAGGCCCTACATCTGTAATTTTGTATTTCCTGGTAGCTACATTTAAGAGAATTAAAAGATTGGAATTAATTTTAACAGTATAATTTATTTGACCCCCAATTATAATTTCAATATGTAATCAATACAAAAATGAGATATTTTACATTCTTTGCTTAATGGAAGGCTATTTTATATTGCTTCAGCTTTTAATATTCATGTATATTAAAATCAAATAAAAATGTACCCTTTGGTTCCTCAGGCACACTGGCCCCATTTTAAGAGCTCAGTAGCCAAATGTACTCAGGGCCACGGTGCAGAACAACATGGCAGAGACACCTGGGAACAAAGTGGTGGGTGCAGTGAAGTCGGGAGTTTCAGATGTTTACTCATTAGCCTAAGTATTCACCATGTCTTTTATTTTCTATATTCTAATGCTTTGACCCAGTTCTTGGAGACAGCAAGCAATTACCTTGCCTTCAGTGTGCTTTTCAAAGAAGCCAACCAATCCAGAGCCCACGCCCCAACCTCCTTCATGGGACTTGCAACCTCTGGGTCCTAATCACCCAGAACCAGGCACCAGACAATTAGGTTCAGGCCATGCCCCAGAGCCCACTGAAGTGATTCAAACTAGCCAATCCCAAGCCTGCTCCTTTGCTTCGCCCACGCCTTCTCGCCAAAACTAGAATAAAGGCTCTTGTCCACGCTTCTCCTCGTTCCCTCTGCCTCATGCTCCAGCGCTTCTAGGTGCAGCCTGCCTCCCCTTCGGATAACTGTGAGTCGAAAGGATTTCTTTCTTCATGATAGTCATTTCTGTGTCATCAGGTCTTACTGTACCTAATCAAAACAAATCCAGGGTACCTTTAAACTGCCCTATTCTGCGGCTCACCTTTCCTTTTATCCTCTCCCGCCCTGCCTGGCTGGCATCCTTCTTACCTCTTTGTTCAGAACCTGAAGCTCCTGTTTAAGTTCCTATTTAAGTTCCTGTTTCCTGAGCAGAGCTGCCAAATACAGTTGTGCAAATTGTACCTGTAGGGTAAGGTAAAAAGTATCAGGCTTTTCTGCCCTCCCGCCATCAGGACAGATGATGGATCCTTGCGGTCCTGAATGCATGCCTGATGGCGGGCACCTGGAGTAGGGTGTGGGCAGAGGTAGATGGGATTCACCTGGGCTAAGACTGGGGTTTTAAGGGCTGCGTCACGGGGACGCCAGCAGGAGCAGAGAAGCCGAGAGCAGAGAAGCAGAGACAACGCCAGAGAGCCCAGAAAGAGTGAAGACTTGCCTACCAGCCTCCCAGCCCTCCAGACCCCAACCTGCCATGTACCCGGTAAATCCCAATAAAAGCCTGAAAACCCACCGAAGTCTCCAGGACTCTCTCTTCCTTTACCCAGTCTGCATGGGATCATAGAGATCCTGCTCCGTGTCCATTCCTGCCTCTAAATTGGCGTAGGTTGGCAAGATGACCCATGCAGACAGGTATGGAGCCCTCCGAAGACCTGGAGGGATTGAGGAATAGCAGACTGTGTTTGCCTGTGACAACACTGGACATGTCATGGCGGCACAGGAGGTGGACGAGGTCCGGGAGATGCAGGACGAGACCTCAGCTGGAGGAGGAGACACCTGAGAGGACCAGCCAATGACACCCGAGGCAGCAAGAATGGCCAGGGAAGATAAGACCATGATTCGGAGCTCACCAGTGCTGATGCAGGGAGAGGCCAGACAATCCTGCCAGAAGGCGGAGGAACCTTGGCAGGTTAAGTTTTTGGGGCCTTAGGGGAGGATGCTATTGTTTGTACACCCCAGGAGATGGGAATTTGGGGGTGGTGAGTGGACCTTGATGGCCAAAAGCAGCCTGTGTGTGCCCAGCAGTTAGGCAGAGGAGAAAAGCCAACTGAGAAGGCAAAAGCGGGTATTGATGCTGAGTTTGGGGAGCCCTGAGTGGCTGTTAAGCACTCAGTAAGCTGAGGAAGGCCAGTGAGTCTTGTAAAATCACCTGTGGGTGATGCCCTGCTCATTCTTGAGTGAGGGTGAGGAACTGAGGAACCCGTCCTTGGGGGACGGGTGGGGAACGTGGCTTGGGGTGGAGCCCAAGCCGAATGTAGAGTTTGGATCCCCGACCCATGTGATTGTGCAGTGGGTTGGCTTGAGTGCAGGGGTCTGCGAGTCGCATTGGTGGCTATGAAGGCCGAGTGTTGGAGCGACTGCAGACAGAAACCCTGAGGGTTGGCGATTACCCCCAACAGAATAAAATTGCCAATCCCAGAGCTAGTGCATCCTGGGGGTGGATGCTGTGTGTGCTTTGTAGCCGAGACTACAGCCAGAGAAGGCCAGGAAGCCTGACGGCTCCTGGAGTGTTATAGTAGATGCCATGAGTGGTTCCCCTCCCTTGTATGAGCAGTGCCTTCGGCAGCAGATTTGGTGGATCATCTGCTGGTGCCAATAATTGTCTTTTGCCACTAGGTTGGTCCCCTGCCTGGAGTAATTTTGTTCTATTGTTTTATTGTGATGTATACTGTTTTACTGTTGTGGGCCACGGCTGCAGTGTTCATATTTGCCAAGAGAAACGTATATGACTTGTATAGACTGGCAGAAAACCCTGAGGGGGTGGACTGCAGGGTAAGGTAAAAAGTATCAGGCTTTTCTGCCCTCCCACCATTAGGAGAGATGACGGAACCCTGCGGTCCCGAATGCATGCCTGATGGCGGGCACCTGGAGTAGGGTGTGGGCCTAGGTAGATGGGATTCGCCTGGGCTAAGACTGGGCTTTTAAGGATGGCGTCACAGGGACGCCAGCAGAAGCAGAGAACGCCAGAGACCCCAGAAAGAGTGAAGACTTGCTGGGGACGGGGAGGCCTGCCAGCCTCCCATTCCCCCAGAGCCCTACCTGCCATGGACCCATTGGGTAAATCCCAATAAAAGCCTGAAAACCCCGGTGGGTCTCCAGGATTCTCTCCTCCTTTACCGGGTCTGCCTGGGATCAGAGAGATCCTGCTCTGTGTCCATTCCTGCCTCTACAGTATGGAACAACCAGTTAGACCTGTACTGGGGGGACCTGAAGATGCCCCCCTTTCTATGGACTGGGGAGACGTCCTCAGATCACCTTCGCACCATCCACCTCTCTGACTCCACCTCCTCAGGGAGCCCTTTCAGATGTGCTTACAGACTTCCTGCCCCTGAAACAGAAGGCAGGATCCTACTCTGCAGCTGCTGCAATTGCCCTGGAGTCCAGCCTGCCTTAGGAAAATCTGTAGGAAAGTGGATCCTCAGTGGCTCTGTTTCTGCTTTTGGGTGTAATTCTCACCTTCACTCCTCCACCCTATCTCTACCATGGAGGAACAGGACCCTTCCCCACCGGGGTCTTGTCTGTAATTCAGCAAGGCTCAAGTTCTTCAAGAATGAGGTTTTTTTTTTTGTTGTTGTTTTGTTTTTTTGGTGGGACCCTCGCTGGTGGCCAGGGAACGAACCGGTGCTGCAGAGGCTGCAGGCAGACTTGCAGCCCAGCGCTCAACCACTGCGCCACCAGGGGAGGCCCTCAAGAATGATTCTTAAGACGCTAGACTAGATCAATGGTTCTCAAACTTTAAGGTGTATCAGAAAAGCCCTGGGGAGCTTGTTAAAGCATAGATCGCTGGGTTCCACCCCCTGGTTTCTGACTCAGTAGGTCTGGGAACTGTGAATCTGCATTTTTACCCCATTCCAGGTGATGTCCGTGCTGTTGCCCTGGGAGCACACTTTGAAAACCTCTGCTCTAGTTGTAGTGTTCCCAGCTGGGCCACTCCCTGCGGTGGCCATAACCGTAGTCTCTGCAACCCAAACTCAGGTGTCCCTCTTCTGCAAAGCGTGACGTCTGAGCATGCTGGGAAGAGATTCTGCTCTGATCTGGATCATTTTGTTTCCCCTCGGTGAGTCTCACAATGTCTCTTCATCGGCCAAGAACAAATAGCCAACATTGTTTTGCACACTGTGTGTTTTGACACCCAGGTGATGGCAGTGATTTTCAAAGCTCCACAGGAGTAATAAATTCCTCCTCTCCCTTACCCTCAGCTGAGTGACATCAAGGTTCTGATTCCAGAACAATAAGGATTTTCCAGCTCATTATATGAGCTGTAAACATCACAAGGAGAAAAAAACAAAAAAGGCTTTATTTGAGAGAAATCTATCTTTTCCGGGCTCTCTTTCCTTTCCCACTTGATAAAGATGTTGGCTTTTCAGGAACCCCAGCTCAGCTTCGGAAAGCTTATCAGTGATACTGAAAAGAAATACAGAGCCCCTCCCCCACCAAGTACCAGCGTTCCTTAGAGAGCAGGGAAACCATTAAATGACTGTAAGTTGAAAATTGCCAGCAAGAGAGGTGATTTGCATGCAATTTTGAAACCCCTGAGCAACTGTCATTTCCAAGTTAGGACTGCCTGTCTGCAAGGACACCTTGGATCATTCCCCAAATCGCTGCAGCCTCCAAACTTGGACTTGGTATTATGTGCTGACGTCTGACTAGGCTGCCTCCTGGGGAGGAGGAGTGGAGGAGTGAGCAGATTTTTAAAGAGCTCCTTAAATAAAAACCCAACGCATCTCCAATTTGCACAGTGGGAATCGCGTCAGCCAGGCATGCTTTCTCTGGTCACAGCCCACAAATGACTCAGAGATGGCCCCAGAGTGGCCTGTCACTTAAGTCTTTCTGCGCTGATGGGCAGGGCAATCTTAGAACCAAATTTTGAGCCATGCAAACAGCCTTTGAAACAGAGGTTCTGAACATTAGAATAATTCAGGGAGCATTTTGAAAACCCTCATGCTTGAGCAGCTCTCAAGACCAATGAAATCACAATTCCTGAGGCTGGGGGCTGGGCTTCAATCGTTTTCATCTCCCCTCCACCCAGGGAACTCAATTGTGCAGCCAGCATTGAACAGCATTGCTCTAAAGCCAGCCAGTCACTTGCCAGCTGGGTGATATTGGAAAACTATTCAACTTCAGTTTCCCCAGTAATTCAATGTGGCGGATGTTATTTACCTCCCAGAATTGTGGTGATTAGCACAGGAGGTCAATGAGCAGGTATAGAGAGCTCTTCACAGTAGCAGACCCACATAAGTGCCTGATAAATAGCATATTCTATTTTGAAATTGGGCTAACAATTGAGGGAAGACCCTAGTGTGTAGAAATGAAGTAGAAAATAAAATTAAAGCCAAAATTTAAGGGGAAGAAAAAAAGCAATGGATTATGGAAAAATACTTTTAATCATATTTAAGATGAAGGACTTCTATCCAGAGGATAGAATGAATCACTACAAATCAGTGATAAAAACAATGCAATAACAAAAGGCCAAAAGACTTAAGACGCCTCACAGAAGATAGAAGACTAACCAATAAGTGAATAAAAATGTTAATGTCTTTTGCAATTAGGAAAATGCGGATTAAAATCACAATGAGAGATCACACCCATTGCAACAGCTAGACTTCATAGGATTAATAATATCAAGTGTTGGGCCTCCCTTGTGGCACAAGGGTGTAAGATGCAACCTGTGAAGCTGTCCGCAGCCTCTGCAGCATGGATTCAATCCCTGGCCGGCCAGGGAGCCACCCACATGGTGCAGCAGACCTCTCCTGATGCCTGCTGCTCCCCTCAGCAGTGTATTTCAGTCAGTCTGCCTGTTCTGTTCCCCACTCTGTCTCTGGTGAATCCTCTCACCGCCCGCCCACTTCTGGCCTGTACTCCAGTTCTTGTATGCATAAATCTTTAAAAAAATAATATCAAGTGTCAGTGAAGATGTGGAGCAATTGGGAGGTTCGTACATTGTGGGGTAGGGTATAAAATAGTATGATCACTTTTATCTGTTTGGTAATTTCTCAAAACAGATTTACAATATAACTCCAGTCCCAGCCCAGGAGAGATGAAAATGTTTGTCTACAAAAAGACTTGTGCTTGAAAGTTTGCTTCATTTTAGGAAACAACCTAAATGTCTATCAACTGGTGAGAGAATTGATAAATTTTGGTGTGCTACTCGCATTAAAAATGAATAAACTGCTATGACAACAACATAAAGATCACAAAAAAGTTATGTTGTGAGAAGCCAGACACTAAAGAATGTATAATTTCACTCATGTATAGTCCAAAAGAAATCTAACATATGGTGATAGAAATCAAATCAATGTTAACGCTTTAGTGAGTTGGTGGGACTTATTAGAAAGATGCGTAAAAATGTTAGGGATAGAAATGTTCATTTCTTACAGGAGAGATAGATACATGGGATATGTATTTGTCAAAATCCATCAACTTATACAATTAAATCTGTATATTGTGTGTGAACTATGCACAATAAGAAAGTGTTTAGGGGAATAAAAATCTCACACCTCAGACTAAATGGATACTGGGAGTTAAATGAATCCATGTTTGCCAAGCTCACCATCAGCTACTCTTGTTCTGCTTTGGAGAAGTGTCTGCCTACAAGGAGGTGTAAAGCATGTTTGCGTGTGGTGTTATCCAAGGTTATGTGTGCTCCACAGGGGACTCTTATCTTCTCCCTACTCAGTTCTCTTACAGGTCTTTGCTTTCCATTCTCCAAGATTCATGCAAATAAAATCTTCAACAGGATAAAACCATTCCATGTGGACTGCCAACCTGTATATCTACCAGAGACAAACCTCAAAATATGATATTGCGACATTTTATCTTAAGATTTATTTATGCATACAAGAGTTGGGGTGCAGGCCAGGGATGCAGGGGTGGTGGTGAGAGGATTCACCAGAGACAGAGTGGGGAGCAGCATAGGCAGATTGACTGAAATACACTGCAGAGGGGAGCAGTGGGCAAGACAGGAGATCCTGCTGCACCATGTTAACTTCCTGGCGGGTAGAGGATTGAATTCGTGCTGCAGTGGCTGCTGATAGCTTCAGACTGCTGAGATTTAACCCCCTGTGCCACCAGGGAGGCCCATCTGCCTTTTCTTCACTAGCTATATGATAAGGTAAAAACAATAGTAGGTAAGAAAAGCTTACTTTTATAGAATTATTCCAGCTAATGAAGGAAGAAGAATGGATTTTAATATCAATTTTGAATAGATGAGTATTACTAGCTGTTAATAATTATGTGACTCTTGATGGAAGCACACACTTCATCTAGCAAGTTTTCTTGCTGCCAAAAATATCTAGCCTGAATCTGATCAAGTCTATAGATCTGACCACCAATACAAAAGATGAAAGAAGTTTTTAAAGAGACCATGGGACATAGTCAGCAAAATTCAGACTTGGGACCCATAGAATACTGGTTTCTTCCAACAAATGAATTGTAAGAAAAAAAGATGAAAGGGAAGTCTATGAATTAAAAGAGACTGTAAACACATATCAACCAATTGCATGAAAGGGCTTTATTTGTGTTGCACTTAAATTATAGAAAAAAATTAATGACATGAGACAACTGGAATTCTGGGTATTTGATGGTATTAATCGATTCTTAGGGGTGGTACTGATATTGTAGTTTCATATAGAAAAGGATTCCTAATTTTTTTTGAGACAGAAATCCAGAAATTTACAGATTAAATATGATATCTGGCATATGCTTCAAAATAATATGAGGCAAAGGGATGGAATATATAATAGATGAAACAAGAATGTTCCTGGGTTGGTGCATATGCCTCATGTTTAAGCTGATAAGATGTGCAGGAGAATTCACTATACACTTTGCTGTACTTGTATCTTTACTTGAAATTCTCCATAATAATTTTTTTAAGGGAGAATGGGAGAAAATTTTAACAGCATTACCCTGTTTGAGTAAGACTGTTACAGATGCCGATTAATTCTAACATTGATGGGGAAAACCATGAGTATCTTTTTCAAAATGTGTGACATCAGATAAATAGGAACAGAATACTTGATTTTCAAATAAGCAAGGAAGGGAAAAGATATAAGATCCTTTAAAGTCTAGTAAGAGGCAGATGGAGATAAAAGAACACCACCAAAAGCTTTCTTGTGCTTAATTAATCCCTGGTGATTCTATTTGTGTAAAGAAGACTCTCTCTGTTTGTAAATGCAAGAAAAATGAAAACTCAGACACTCAATTCCTAGGAGAGAAGTAGGATTTCAATGAGAATAAAGGCAGACTATCATCTTATTTACTTGATATTATTTGTTATTTAGCTATAAATATAACAGTTTAGGAAATTTTATTAAAATGCTAAACGAGATGACAGTTTTCAGCCATAAAGAGGGACTGGTTGACCTTGAATTTAAAGTTCAATATCCTGAGGCAGGGCTATGTTTCCTGCCTTTTCCCACCTGCCCCAGGCAATCCATGGGGGTAGCCAGTAATCACACTTTGGAGGAACTGGCTAGAGGGGTTAGTAAGGCTGAGGAAAAGATTTAGTAGGAAAGAGACAGCAGCAAAGGTAGCCAGATGACAGGCCGTTGTCATAGGTGGAGAGGAAAATCTAAAGGCCCCCTGTCCCAGGCTCGAACTTTGTAAGTGTTCAATGGACTATATAATAAATAATACATACATGAACAATGAATGAGTGAATGAACAAACAAGTGAATGGGAATTTGATCAATTATAAAGGACTGTAAGTTCCAGGATAAGAGCAGAAAGAGGATGTTGAAGTTGAAAGCAGGTAAGAGTTTTAGAATATGTTGACACAATGGGTAATCACTGTGGAACCCAAAAGCCCCTTCTTATATCCAGATCACTCATCACTAATGATGTTAAACTTGATTATGAGAGGTGTTTAATACCATATAAAATTGCCCAGCATATATTTCCAGAAATCTAAAACATGTTTATTAGTAGTATATAGTGTCATTATTTATTTGTTTATTTTTTAATGAATTGCCATTGTTTTACATCCTTGTTAATATTTTAACAGTGTAGGATTTCTCCCTCAGGTGTGTTCACTGTTGCTCTCCCACCCTAAAGCACCCACAGGCCATTGTTCTCACCCTACATACCTCCCTATTATTCACACCTCTCCCCTCCCCTCCTGGGAGCTTCATGGATCAAAGGTCAGCTTTTAAGGGTTGAGTTTATTTTATTTTTTTTAAAAGATTATTTATGCACACAAGAACTGGGGTACAGGCCAGAGGTGTGGAGAGGGAGGGTGAGAGGATTCACCAGAGACAGAGTGGGGAGCAGAACAGGCAAACCGACTGAAATACACTGCTGAGGGGAGCAGTGGGTGAGATAGGAGAGGTCCGCTGTGCCACGTGGGTCACCTCCCTGGCTGGTTATCCAACTAGCGCTGCAGTGGCTGCTGGCAGCCTCATAGAGCAGATGCTTAACCCCCTGTGCCATCAGGGTGGTCCCCTAAGGGTTGAGTTTAAAGTTTACAGAGTCTTTAAAAAAAAAAACAAGTAAAAAGCAAATATTCCATTAAGCTTGATGTAGTTATGAAGTTTTTATGGCTTCTCTGAGCCTTTTAAAAAGATATAACCACAAGAAGAAAGAACTAAACTGGGCAGGAACCATGCCCCTAAATGACCCAGACTGACCCAGTTTGCCTCCTGAAAGTGTATTTTCTTTCCTGATTAAGTCCCAGAATCCTCCAGGGGTAGTGTCGCCTTCAAAATAACTTATTTGGCTGCAGTCAGGCCCAACCCTAAGCTTCTCAGCACCCCACACAGAGGATGCTGGTACCTGTTTGCTAAATAGCAGAGCAGATGCTTAATAAGCAGATGCAGTGAGAAAGGAGCTGGAGTGGACTGCAGGCATAGGTTGGACTATAGGGGAAGGGCAAAGGATGTGAGGTTTTGCTCTGGGTTGGGCTGTTTGGAAGTGGGGCTGTTCTGTGACTGGGTATCTCAGTAGATCTTATCTCTAAGGAAGGCCAACTAGAATGAGGCTAATTGGTAAAGAAGCCACAGTGAATTGTTATTTCAGGTGGGAGAGAGAGAAGTGGGGTAAGGGGAGAGAAGCAGAGAGAAGAGGGTGTGCTTGGTGGTCTGTGGGTTGCACAAGACCCTTGTTTTTGTCTCACTTTATCATAGTGTCAGAGTGCCAGTGCTCGTGCCTGACATTGGTGTTCTGAAATATCAACTGTGTCTTCCAGGAGAACAACATGGCCCAGCTGTGTCAGAAGAACATCTGACAGGACGGAAGACACGGAGCATCAGACTAGATCACAGGTATCAGAGGATGCTTTTTCTTTCTCAGTTACATGGACTATCCTCTATGGTCCTTAAAGTGCCTCATAAGGAAGGTATTGGTCTTACTTTGGACTCACTGGACTGCAGAGCTTGAGACAAGGATGTGGCTGATATAGTTTGTCTACAGGAAAGTGTTCCAGGAAATAGGTGGGAGGTAGAAGGAGAGAAAGTCATCCCAGAGAATGTTAAGGAGGTTACTCCTGTAGGCAAGAGAGACCTGGCCCCCCAGGATCTCTAAGGAGCACACGGGGCACCTCCCCACTCCCCACCTAC
Organism: Talpa europaea; assembly: GCF_964194135.1. Lineage (NCBI taxonomy): Eukaryota > Metazoa > Chordata > Mammalia > Eulipotyphla > Talpidae > Talpa > Talpa europaea. Next base: position 91,454,344 of record NC_140073.1, read on the forward strand.
TGTCCCCAATTGAGGTAGTTCATTGTCCCCTAGCCAGGAGTTGTTGAGTCCCCTACATTTCCTAAGCAGGGATCTTGCTGTGGCTTTCAACAAGGGTTTGAGGCGCAAAGGCCTAGGCCTACAGTACCTGGCCTGTGCCTTAGCTGCAAAAATGTTCACAGAATTGTGGGCCCATAGAACTTTCCACACCCACTGTGGCTAAAGCCAGAGGTAAGCTGCCAGATATGACAGGCACAGAAAGCTTGTGTGACAGACTTCAGCATCATCTCTGGTTTACAGGTGAAGGGACTGAGGGTTAGAGAGGTGAGTCAAAAGCTCATACAGGGCCTCCCCGGTGGTGCAGCGGTTGAGCGCTGGGTTGCGAAGCTGCCCGCGGCCTCTGCGGCGCCGGTTCGATCCCCGGCTGCTCCCCGGCCACCGGAGGAGGGTCCCACATGGCGCGCAGACCTCTCCTGCCACCCGCTGCTCCCCTCAGCAGTGTACTTCGGTCCTTCTGCCTGCTCTGCTCCCTGCTCTGGCTCTGGTGAATTCTCTCACCCTCCCGCGCTTCTGACTGTACCCAGTGCATGTATAAACAAAACAAACAAACAAACCAGCAAACAAATAAATAAAGCATGCCTCTATAATATAAATAAAAAAAAAAAAAAAGCTCATACAGCTAGTAAGTTACACAGCCAAAATTTTCATTCAGGCTGTCTTTATCTATTTTTTATTTTTTTAAAGATTTAGTCATTTATGCATACAAGAACTGGGGTACAGGCCAGAGGTGCGGGGGGTGAGAAGATTCACCAGAGACGGAGTGGGGAGCACAACAGGCAGACTGATTGAAATACACTGCTGAGGGGAGCAGTGGGGTAAACAGGAGCAGTCTGCTGCGCCCTGTGTGTAGCTCCCTGGCCGGCCAAGGATCAAACTCATGTTGCAGTGGCTGGGGATAGCTTCATAGGTTGTGTCTTAACCACTTGCACCACCAGGGAGGCCCCAGACTGTCTTTAATTCATCCCCAATCTTTTTTTTTTTAGATTTATTTATGCATACAAGAACTGGGGTACAGGCCAGAGGTGGGGGGATGAGAGGATCCACCAGAGATAGTGGGGAACAGAACAGGCAGATTGACTGAAATACACTACCAAGGGGAGCAGTGGGAGAGGCAGGAGAGGTCTGCTGTGCCATGTGTGTTGTTCCCTGGCTGGGGATCGAACTCGTGCTGCAGTTACTGCCAATAGCTTCATAGGTTGTGTCTTAACCCCTTGCGCCACAAGGAGGCCCTTCATCCCCAATCTTTTAGTAACCCTGTTTCTTTGTTTACTGTTGTGGCTGTGCTTAAAGCAATGCTAGGTCTTGTTCATGCATTGTGGATGCCTTTCAATACCCTCTTTCATCACCATCACCTTGAAGCACTTTCTCCTCACCCTTGCCTCACCTATAATTTCTTATGTGGCCTCCTGGTTCATGTGTCTCCCTTTTCACTTCCCTCTGAACCCCCCCATGGTAGCACCAGGTCGCGAGGTGCTCCTTTTCCACTACTCTGCTTCAGCCATTTCTGTCTCCAACCAAGCGCAACTTCTGATATTCCCACCTGACCTGTGAAGGTTGCCCTCATTGAAGGGTGGTTTGTTCAGCCTGTGGTAAAGAGGACAGTCTTTACTTGGGTAAAGACTTCACCCAAGTCAGGCTGAAGGCAGAATCACAGCCAGTGTGGATGGCCCAGGGAGTGGTTCACGTGGTCCTGACACACACACACCTGCTGGCCCGAGGTGGTGTCAGATATTCTTAGCTACTTGACTTCCCTCTAGTGGTTTTATCCAACTGGCCTTTATTCATCTTTCTATTTTAGGTCCCAAATTCCTAGAGATCACAGACCATCTCTACAACTGACCTAAGAGACAGGAAAAGAAATTAGCTGGCTTGCCTCTGCTGTTGAGTCTAGTCTCTGGGTTGGATCAAAAATGAATGGACAGGGGTGCAGCCTCAGGTATCAGCATGTACACACGACTGGGCTGTGCCAGCTTTTAAGATTTGTCTCTTGTATTAGCTCCTCAAGGTGAACAACCATGTCTTTGTTTTTTCCTTTTGTTCCCCTGATCATAGGTATGAGTGTGCATGGGGGTGTCTGACAGCCTCTTGTATCACAGCCGCTGGCCAGCAGGTTGAACAAGACTAGGTTGTATCACTCCCTGGCTTGGACTTGGGGAATTAGTTGGTAAGGGAAAAGCTGATGATCTGAGCAATATGAGGTTGCTATAGGAAAGTCCAGATACTTAGAGAATGATACAGAAGCTTCCTAAGTCCAAGAAGTTGAATCTGGAATCTGAGCTCCAAAGGAAGCATTGGAAAAATACCAAGGTTCCAGCCAGCAGTTAGACTCAGAATCTAGGAGCTCCCTGCAAAGAGAGCCAACACAAATGGCATAAAGAAATGGGGCTGGGGTCACAAGTCCCCTTCTCATGCTCCCTCTTCTATAGGACACCCTGGCTGGCACATGCCTGGACCCAGAGCTAAAGATCAGGGGACATTCCCAGACAGGAGGATGGGCGGGGTCTGAAGCACTGCAGGCCTCTGGTCTTCTCGGTTCCCTCATCTCCTTGGTCATCATGGTCTAGACTTCCCTCTACAGAGACCTTCCCAGGGTAGAAGAGCCCTCTGCATCATTCACTGTCTGCTGGTCACTCTGTTTTCCAGAGTGGGCAGAGTTTACCAGGTGGCAAGGTACAAGCAGAGCCTGGGGTCAGGGGGTGGAGGGAGCTAGACACTGGTACCCAACTATGTCCAGGAAGTCCTTGCTGATCCTGTAGAACTCAGTGTCCATTAGCGCTCAGAGCCAAGGCATGTCAGTGAGTTCAGCAGCAATAATGACATTGAAGAGGAAGTGGGATCAATGTGAAAAAGTCAAGTGCTGGCGCACATACTAGCACTCCTGTTAAAAAATTTGGAAAAGCCAAGGAGTTGCTGAAGCCGTTAAATACTTTGTAATTAATATTACAGAAAGGTGACTGGGAGGGCGAAGATTGGTGGGGCTGACCCAGGCAAATGTGCAGGTTTTGTCTTCAGTTTGCCCTTTCTTGTTGGAGCCTTATTCCTGTTCCCACCCACTGTCAGTGACATCAGCTCACCCACGTGTGTGCTGAGTGTGTGGCATATAGGCTGGGGGGCAGTACCTGCTGAGTGCATGGCATATAGGCTGGCCCTGAGGATGCGAAGTGAAACTTCCCTACCCACAAGGAGCTCACTTTGTAACTCAACAAGGGAGCTGGGTCCGGGCTGGGTGAGGGACTGGGATGCAGTGGTTGCCCCTCTGTTGCCCTGTGTGGCAGGTGGGGTGATGCCTTTCAATTTCAGTGTTCCTGATGAACAGTCCCCACATGTGACTGTCTTTTCTGGCATTAGCTACATGTTAGATCCCCATGGATGGGCCCCCGTGCTGTTAGAATCATCAAGTCAGAACAGAGGTCAACTCACTGGTCATCCCAGACCCTTAGTTTCCTTCTCATCTATAAAGAGCGACAATTGGACACTTTTTTAAAAAAGATTTATTTATTTATGCATACAAGAACTGGGGTATAGGCCAGAGGTGTGGGGAAATTGGGGGTGAGAGGATCCACCAGAGGCAGAGTGGGGAGCAGAACAGGCAGATCTAACTGAAATACACTGCTGAGGGGAGCAGTGGGTGAGACAGGAGAGGTCTGCTGCACCATGTGTGGGTTTACTCCCTGGCCAGGGATCGAACCCATGCTGCAATAGCTGGCGATTGCTTGAAAGTGCTGAGACCTAGCCCCTTGCGCCACCAGGGAGACCCCAATCAGACACTTTCAACAGTCTTTTACCAGCTGTAAAAGTGCATTTGTAGTGTGCATTTGTCTGTAGTGTGCATTTGTCTCACTAGTGGTTCTTGTTAAAATGCAGATGTTGTTTGAGTAAGTCTGGGTAGGGACTGAGAGTCTGCACTTTGAACAAGCTGGCAGGTGAGGCCGGTGTTACTGGTCCATGGATAGTACTTTGTGCTGCAGACCAGCTCAGCGGCGGCGGGAGATCAAGACAGTCTCAGGGTTGAGTGAGAACGAGCAAAAGGTGGTCGAAGGAATTAGGGCGAGGGACAAGAAAGAATGACACACAGACACACTCAAGGGAGAGTGAAAATCTGAGTGTAATTTGCTCAAATCATTACGCATATTTATACATTTTCAAAAGGCATTGGGTCACACAAAATCTATTTCCCCAGCATAACAATGTTTCTTGTTACCTAGGCATAGAATACAATTTTCTAGCTAATAGTTTACAAGTTGCTAAGCATATGTGGTTACAGTACATTTCCTGAAACTGATTTTTACATATATAGAAAAAGTCAGGTAAGAAAATTAATTATGGATAAGTTGCTAAGTTACTACTTATTCAGAAACAATGATTAACTGGTTAATGGTTAAACTGCTTTGTAGGTAATTCCATCAGGCTTGTTTGTAGGCAACGCTCTTAGCAGCCTTGTTTTCAAGCAAAGAAGGGGTTTTTTACTGCAGGCTTATTGCCTAGATTGGGCTTATAGGCTTGTAGGCCTTGTTTGATCTGAACGCCAAAGTTTATTATGATGAAGCCCCTCGGGGACTGCGCCTGTCTTAGGTCGTCAGGAGTCACAGACATGAGGCTGGCCAGTGCCTTCTTTAGTCTGCCCCCGATCTTACCCGTCATTGACTGTCCAGTCCAGCGCACAGGGGAAGAGGGTCTTACGTACTCTATTTGTGAGCATCCACAGTACAGCCACTCTTTATTTCATCCAATTACTGGCGAGAAATGGTGGCAACAGTGGCATTGCCAACCATGGAGGCAGGAGCTGCCACAACTTTGAGTAGCAAAGACCACACTGCACAGTAAACGGGAAGGTCAGAGGCTTCTAGTCAACAGCCCTGGGTTTGAGTCTGCCACTGCCACTGCACAGTGTTGGAGAGATTCCTTAGCCTCGCTGAACCTGAGTGTCCTCATCAATAAAATCCTCATCTGTAAAATGGGGACAAGGCCACCCTCCTTCTTGATGGGGACTCATTTCTTGTGCAAATCTCCCCCACCCACTATCATATGGTAGAATAAATTAGATCATTTAGTGCAGTGTGGGCTACATTAGAAAATGCTTATAAAATGGGAAAACAAGGCGTATGATATTGGCATGTAGAAAGTACTCAATAACATACTCCTCCCTCCTGGAAACCTCTCCACACCTACACTACCACCATCATTGCCCACCCCCCCACCAAAAAAAAAAAATCTAGTTAGTTTCCCAGGGGAAATTGCTAAGGCTGCATCCATGGGTCTTGGCTGTGCATCACTGGGGCTGCCACAGAGAAGCAGGCTCTGCCCGGAGGCCCCTTGGAGTAAAACCTCACCAGTGCATCCAGGGGCTGCTTCTCATGAGAAAGGCCGATGAGTCGCCCTGGCCCTCCTGCTGCTGATCCTCACTGTCTGCGTCCCCTGCCCCTTCAGAGGCCTCTCACACTCTGACCAACAGTTTTCCAGTGTGACTCTTGAGTGTCTTCAAGACTTGTAGACCCACCTCATGCAGAGATATATTTGAAATTAACTCAATGATTTGGTTAAATATATCCCACTCTGACCAGTCTCTCAACACTACTTTACGGGAACAGGCAAGCACTTGTAAACTTAACTTGGCCTGAACTTATTTATTCCATCAAGGGATTCCATCCACTGATCTTTTCCTTTTGAGATCCAGAAATTAAAGACTTATTGGTCTGGAATTCTTTGCAAAATGTTCCTCAAGTGTGTTCCTGGCCAACAATTTCTGTTCTACACTTGCCCCCTGAAACATGCCAGGTCAGCAATTTCTGTCAGCTCTGCTCTCAAAGTATACCAAGAGCCAGAGCCTCTCTCACACCTCCTTGTCCCGGGAGCTGCTTCTCTTGTTCAGATCTCTGCAGAAACAGCCTAATTGGTTCTCTTGTGTGCTAGTTTGCTAGGGCAGCCCTAACAAAGAACCACAGATGGTAACTTAGACAACAGAAATTTATTCCCTTACAGAGATGAGAAGTCAAAAATTAAGGAGTCAGCCATGTCCTTCTGAAAGCTCACGGGAAAGGGGTCTTCCTAGCCAATTCTAACTTCTGTAGCCCATGATTGTGGATTATGAGAGCATAATTTTGATCTCTGCTTCCATCTTTGCACACTTGTCTTCCTTCTATATGTCCCTGTGTCTTCACTATGTTGTCCCGTGTGTCTGTGTACAAATGTCCCTCTTCTTGTAAGAACACCAGTCACATTGGATTAAGGCTCACCCTGATGACTTCATCTTAATCTCATTGTATCTACAAAGACCCTATTTCCAAATAAAGTCACAGAAACAAGTACCAGGGGGTGGGACTTCTGCATATCTTTTTGGGGGGTTACAATTCAATCCATAACACCCTGTCTCCACACTTACCTAGCACCTTCTTGTTTCCATCTATCTTTCTCCAATGCCAATCAGATCATGTCACTCACTGATTAAAAACCTTCCTGTGACTTCCCGTTACATTTAAAATAAACTCAGTGCTCCTACTAAGAACTTTTTCCATGACCTACTACCCTTATGAGTGACCTGGCCCCTGCTGATCTCAGGTCTGTCTCCTGGGGCTTCCTGCCTCTCACTCTTCACCCAGCTTACCACACTTGTCACACCGCTCTTGGAGTGCTTCAAATTCTCAGGTTCATTCCTGCCTCAAACTGCTCCTCTGCCTGAGCTGCTCTCCCCCACAGTCAAGGGACTCACCCTTTGCATCATCCAAATCTCAATTCCTCAACTGCCACCTCCGCAGGGCAGCCTGCTTCATTTGTTTACCTCAAATAATCAATTAGTTATTATGACAACAAACAGGGCTTATTTGGAAAAAAACAACAGAGGAGAATAGTGCACTCATGGCATTAGAACCATGTACACCTCCCAAATCCACGACCAACAGACCCATGTATAGCTTCTAGAGGACTAGCCCCTCATTCCATTGAGGAAGCAATGGGAGATGCAAGGCATGTTGGGTCCTGTAGTTTGCTGATTTCCCTATGGAGTGAGCACTCTCTAACTACTGCTATCCTCACTTCAACAGGGTCTAGAATATTAACGTTCACGTATCACTCAGATTTCTCAGCTGGCTTTATTTTCCCCAGAGCACTCATCACTGTTCGGTGTTATCTATCACAGCTCTGTGCACCTTTCACCAGCTCTCCCCCTACTCACCTGGAAGTTCCTCAAGGGCAGGTTCTTAAGCACCACTGTGGTCACAGAGCATGCTTGATGCTTGATCATTGTTTGCTGACTGAATTAATGAACATGATTCCTCAATTGGTGAACTTTTTTCTTCACCAGAGTCATCTTTTCCTTTTTTTCATAATGCATCACCTTCCCCCAGAACCACTGGTGCTGTTTGCCATGCAGTGAATTAATTTAAATGTATGTGTTTTATTTTCTTTTTTTCTGGATCCTTGACAGGCATTTTCTTATACTTCCCAAAAGACATTTTTGGAAACAGTCTCTAAGCTTCTTGTGGTTTTACTGACCTTCAAAATTCTGCCAGTTAGATTATTTGTCCTGTGATCACCATTATTTAGTGGTTCATCTTCTGTTATCCCGGGGGCCAGCCACTGCTCCTGTTCTAGATTTCTCCTTCTTCTCAAGTCTTCAGTCTCCTCTCTGAACCATTACCTGTCCCCCTACTTTCAGGTTCTCCTGGATCCAATCCATTTGTTCAGTGGAGTTATTGAGATTTGTTTCCTTACTTATCTTCTGTCTGGTTGTTCTACCTATTATTGACAGTGGTTTATTAAAGTCTCAAATTATTCTAATAGAGCTGTCTAGTTCTCCTCTTAATTCTGTGAATTTTTGCTTTATATAGTTTGCTGGTCTGATATTAGGTAGGTAAATGCTTATAATTTTTGTATCTTTTTGCTTTATTAAAACTTTTATTATATAAAAATAATATATATTTTTCTATCTCTCTTGTAAACTCTTCTGATAATAGTGCTATAGCCATCCCTCTTCTCTTTTAGTGGTTGTTTACATAGTATTTCTTTTTCTAACATTTCACTTTTAACCTGTTTGTATCTTTAGATTTAAAATGAGTCTCTTGTAGGCAGCATATAATTGGATCATAGGTTTTTTAATTTTTAAATCATTCTGCCAACCTCTGTCTTTTGATTGGAGAGATTAATTCATTTACATTTAGAGCAATTTCTGACACAGAAGGACTTACTTCTGTTGCCTTATAAATTTTTCATTCTTCATTTCTTGCATTATCTTCTTCTCTATTAACTTTCACTGTAGAATGTTTTCATTCCCTTCTTACTGCCTCTTGTGTATTTTCTTTAGTTATTTTCTTTGTGGTTACTGTGGAGATTATATTTAACTTCCTAAAATTATAATATTGTAATTGGAAATTACACCAGCTTAATTTCTTTTTTAAAAAAAGATTTATTTATGCATATAAGAACTGGGGTACAGGCCAGAGATGTGGGGTGAGGGTGACAGGATTCACCAGAGACAGAGTGGGGAACAGAACAGGCAGATTGACTGAAATACATTCCAGCTTAATTACAATAGCAAACAAAAATTCTTCTTTAACAACTCAGTCCCGCCCCTTTTGGTTGTTGGTGTTATCAAGTTACATCTTTCTACATTGCATGTCCAAAATCATAAACTAATAATTTTAAACTGCATTAGTCTCTTAAATAATGTAGAAGGCAAAGTATAGAGTTACAAACCAAGCTTACAATAATACATACATTTAACATAATAATGTTTTTTAAAAATGTAATGGTCTCTTAGATCATGTAGAAAACAAAAAATGAAGTTATGAACCATTGTCATTATTAGCTTTTATAATGACCACACATTTACCTTTATTGAAACCTTTATTTCTTCATATGCCTTTAAGTTTCTGTCCAGTGTCCTTTCATTTCAATCAGCAGATCTGCCTTTAAAATTTCTTGCACGGCAGTCTACTGGCAACAAACTCCTTTAACTTTTTTTTTTTTAATTTGGAATGTCTTAATTTCTCTTTCTTTTTAAAAATGGTTTTGCTGAATATAAGATTCTTCATTGACTCTTTTTCCTTGTAGCACTTTTTTTTTTTTAAGATTTACTTATTTATGCATACAAGAACTGAGGTACATGCCAGAGGTGTGGGGGGTGAGAGGATTCACCATAGACAGAGTGGGGAACAGAACAGGCAGATTGACTGAAATACACTGCTGAGGGGAGCAGCAGGTGAGTCAGGAGAGGTCTGCTGCACCATGTAGGTAGCTCCCTGGCCAGGGCTTCATAGGTTGCGTCTTAAACCCTTGCACCACCAGGAGGTCCTTCTTGTAGCACTTTGAATATATCAGCTCACTGCCTTCTGGCCTGGGAAGTTTCTAATAAGAAATCTGCTGACGATCTTACTGAGGATCCCTTGGATAAAACAAATCCCTTCTCTCTGGTTGCTTTCAGAATTCTCGTTGTCTTTGACAGTTTAATCATAATGTGTTCCACTGTGGGTCTCATCAAGCTCATTTGGAGTTCATTAAGCTTATTGGTTCATTAAGTTTATATTCCTGTGTTTCATCAAATTTGGGAGATTTTGCTGTCATACAGTTTCCATAGATTCTCTTTTCGCTTTTCTTCAGTCTTTTATCTTTTTGCTCATCATGTTCTATTAAATCTACTGTCCAGTCTCCAAGTTTGCAGATTCCCTCTCCTGCCATCTCAAATCTGTCTTTGAATCCCTCCAGTGAATGAGTCACTTCAGTTGTTATATATTTCAGTTCCAGAATTTCTTTTGGGTTTCTTTCTAGGTTTTCTATTGTTTATTGTACTCTCATTTTTTTTTAAATAAGTTGCTAGAGTTTTTTTTTTTTTTTTTTAAGATTTGTTTATTTATACAAGCACTGGGTACAGTCAGAAGCGCCGGAGAGTGAGAGAATTCACCAGAGCCAGAGAGGAGAGTAGAACAGGTAGAGTGACGAAGTACACTGCTGAGGGGAGCAGCGGGCGGGACAGGAGAGGTCTGCGCGCCATGTGGGTCCCTCGCCAGTGGCCGGGGATCAAACCAGCGCTGCAGAGGCTGCGGGCAGCTTCGCAGCCCAGTGCTCAACCACTGCGCCACCAGGGGAGGCCCTTTTTGTTTTTGTTTTTAAAGTTTATTTATTTATACAAGAACTGGGGTACAGGTCAGAGGCATGGAAGGGTGAGAGAATTCACCAAAGAGAGTGGGGAGCAGAACAGGCAGACGGACCAAAGGCACTGCTGAGGGGAGCAGCGGGCAAGACAGGAGAGGTCTGCTGCACCATGTGGGTTGCTCCCTGGCTGGCTGGGGATCAAACCTGCGCTGCAGAGGCTGCAGACAGCTTCAGAGCACAGTGCTCAACCCGCTACACCACCAGGGAGGCCTATGTAGTCTCATTTTCATTATACAATGTTTTTCTTGACTTCCTCCATATTTCCTTTAGTTTTTTGAGCATCTTTTTTTTTTTAAAGATTTATTTATTTAGGCATACAATAACTAGGGTGTAAGCCAGAGGCGGGAGGTGAGAGGATTCACCTGAGAGAGCAGGCAGCAGAACAGGCAGACTGACTGAAATACGCTGCTGAGGGGAGCAGCAGGAGAGTCAGGTGAGGTCTGCTGTGCCATGTGGGATCAAACTCTTGCTGCAGTGGCTGGCAGTAGCTTGATAGCACTGTCTTAAACTCCTACACCTCCAGGGAGGCCCCTTTTTGAGCTTCTTTAAGACAGTTTTTTAAAGTCCTTTTCTCCTAGATCTGCCATCAGTTCTTTTTTAGGGAGAGTTTCTGTTGGTTTATATTTTCTCTTTGAATGAGCTATACTTTTTATTTCTTCATAGTCATTGTGATTTGTTGTTGAAAACTGGGCCTTTGAATCTAATAATGTAGTGAGTCTGGAAGTCTAAGTCTCCCCTTTTCCCTGAGTTTGCTGGGTTTTGCTTTTGTTTTTAGTGTTAGGGTGTCTCTATACTGGGGGTCATGCTGAGGTATAAATATATGGTCTTTTCAGAGCCTATGCTTTTCCCTGGTCATGCATAGTGACTATGGAATAATTTCTCCCATATGTAAGTTTGCTTTTGAATGTCTTAATCAATTTCTGCTTCCGGAAAAGAGCCCAGGGAGGGAAAAAAGAGGAAAATGGAGGAGGAAAGAAAAGCAATGGTTCTTTAAACCACCTAACAGTGACTTCGGAGGAGAAGGGGCTCAGAACAGTGAGGGGAGATGCAACAACAATGGCCACTGCCTCGGTGTCTGCACTTCTATGATCGGAAGCAGTAATCAGTGAGCACAGCGCAGATATTTAGAAGACAGCATCCGTTTTGCCCACCATGGCTCCTGCAAGCTGCGTGCAAGCTGCTTCAGGAACATGTGCACAGCTGCCTGCCACGGGGCCGAGGGGGATGGGTAGCTGTTGCTGTGCTAAGCACTAAAATGGACTAAAATTAACTGCATTTTACCATCCAAGCTTTCTTCTGAAAGTTGTGCACTTTCACTAGACTCCAAAATCCCAAAGTAGTTACATTAGACAGTTTCTGTCAGTGCGGTTGTTGTCAAGGTGGGAAGACAGACTCCCGGTGCTTCCTATTTACATCTTCTCAGAATCCTCCCAGGGCTAGTTTTTATCTCAGCCTTTGGGTTTTTTCTGACTCCATCCAGGGTGTTTTTAATAGCCTCTGCTCAGTTCTCTCTGGTAAGCTAGCTAACCTATGATTTATCTAACTGCTTTTAATGAAAAGAGCAATTGTAGGCTTGAACATGCTGTTTCATAGTTGTTTCCTTTGGTGAGACTTTTGGGGCTCTCGAAGGGATTGTCTCTCCCCTTGGACCAGATGGCTAGCCCAAGGGGAGAGACCATCCCTTCGAGAGCCCCAAAACTCTCACCAAAGGAAACTCCTATATAAAACAGCATGTTCAAGCCTAAGATTGCCCTTTTCATTAAAAGCGGTTAGATAAATCATAAAAGGGCTCAGAGAAACCCTTTCTTGGCTTGCCTATCCTCTACAAGGGAGCACGGGTGATGGAGGCCCCGGTGTTTTGGTTTGTCAGAACCTTCATCCTCTGGGTTGAGGCTGAATGGCAGAAGAGAACTCACAAGTAAACCAGATTCTTTTCCTTTTTTTAAAGATTTATTTATTTATGCATACAAGAACTCGGGTACAGGCCAGAGGTGTGGGGGGGGGGGGTGAGAGGATTCACCAGAGACAGAGCAGGGAACAGAACAGGCAGACTGACTGAAATACACTGCTGAGGGGAGCAGCAGGCAAGACAGGAGAGGTCTGCTGTGCCATGTGGGTTGCTCCCTGGCCTGGGATCAAACTCCTTTTGTAGTGGCTGTCAAAACCTTGATAGCACTGTGTCTTTAACCCCTGAACCACCAGGGAGGCCCAAATGTGAAGCAGTCTTGAGGGGGGAAATTACAAAGTGAGGATGGCAAAGTAGAAACATAGAAAACCTTTTGCTTTGATCACTGGGTCCTTTGTCATCTCCTAACACTGCTGTATCAGTCCCGGATTACCTTCTTATAAAGAATATAAATCCCTGTGTGTGTGTTTTCTCAAGTGTCACTTCCCCTATGAAGTCTTCCCTGACCTCTTAGTGATTAGAAGTGTTTTCTCTTTCTTTGAATTCTCATAACACTTATCTCTAACTCCCTGTGGCACTGATACCTGATATAACATCCCCCCACACCCGCCACCCACCTTATATTAAAGCTATTTGGGTTTATGCTGAAAGGAACCAGATGGCTAGCCCAGATTCTAATAAAATCTAGCCCAGATTCTCCCCGGCTGGCTACGGGGGTGGAATCACAAGTGAGGCGTGCTGGCTGAACCTCAAAGCCCTCAGTCCTACTCTGAGACTCACTTTTCTCTTGGGGCTCACTCATGGATGGCTCCCGCCACCAGTGGGAGCTGGCCTTGTGGACTCTACTTCACATTACAGGGTTCAGCTCCTGTATGAGCATATATAACATTCAACTCAACCCTGAATTCCATTTAGTACCACTGAGAACAGCTACAGAATTTTTTTTGAAAAAGATTTATTTATTTATGCATACAAGAGCTGGGGTTTAGGCCAGAGATGCAGGGTGGGGGTAGGGGGTGGTGAGACAATTCACCAGAGACAGAGTGGGGAGCAGAATGGGCAGATTTACTGGAATACACTGCTGAGGGGAGCAACAGGTGAGACAGGGGAGGTCTAGTGCACCATGTGGGTCACCTCCCTGACCGGGAATGGAACGCAAGCAGGTACTGCAGTGGCTGTGGATTGCTTCATAGTGCTAAGACCTAATCCCTTGTGCCACCAGGGAGGCCCCAGCTGCAGAATTTTGTTAAAGGTTATTTAAAGCTCAGGGTAACAATGAATAAATAAAGTAAAATAGCATTAGGTAACTTCTCTGACTTTTCATTACTGTAGAGTCTCTGCTACATGGTTTTCTGCTCACCAGGTAGGGGGTCTTGTCATAGTTAGAGTTGAGTAGCAACAGTATCCAGATGTAACCATTACGTTATCTGAAAGCCTTTGGCATATGAAGTAGACAAACATCTGTATCTGGCAGGCCCAAGTTGAGACCTGCGTTCTAGTATTAGTGTAAGCTTGGTAATTAAGAGAATAAAAAGCAAATAGTCCCTGTCATATAAAAGCTGCCTTATAGAGTGAATTCTTTCGACCCTAGAAAGAAATTTTAGTGATACAAATATAAAGCAAAAATCCTCTTACAAATGAAGGTGTTTGAGATTAGTTCTAAGGAGCTAAACTTTCTTAGAATTTTTTTTTTGTTTTTTGAGAAGCATTTGTCAAAATTTAATATAAAATTCATATATCTTATTTAGTGCAATTGTATAGTCTTAAGTCAAATGAAAATAATGCCTACATTTCTCTTAATTGGAAGAAAGGTTTCCATCTACATTGAGTTGCCAATTTGTCAAGAGTTTCCTTTTATTTTGTTCTTGCTGTGATACTTATTTATTTTTGTATCAAACCTCCATTTGTACACTCATACATCCAGCTTTCTATATACCTACCAACATCTGTCTATCCTTCCTGTTATACATCATCTATCCCGCCATCTATCTACCTAAAATTTTTCCCTTCCCCCAAACCACCTGTACCCATATCCTATCTGCTTCCCTCTCCCAGCATTCCCCCCTTTTCCCCTATTCCCTCTGGTAACCATTATCTTCTTTTTGCCAAGTTCAAATATCACTGCTTCTATTCTCTGCATTTAATTGTGGGTTTTTTTTTATATTTATATTCCACAGATGAGTAAAACCACCCCAATCTATCTTTTACTTTATTACTGACTTCACTCAGCATAATCACCTCCAGATGATCCATGCTATAGTTTCATCTTTCTCCCCAGCTGTGTGATATTTTATTGAGTATATGTTCCATGGTTTCTCTATCCAGTCATCTGTTGAAGGCCAGATGGGTTGGTTCCATAACCTGGCCATTGTCAGCGGTGCTGCTATGTACATAGGTATAGATACATCTTTTTATATTAGAGTTTTCATGTTATTTCGATAACTATCTAAGAAAGGACTTGCTGGGTCATATGGAATTTCCATTTTAATTTTCTTGAGAAATCTCTATACCAATTTCCACAGGGGCTGTACCAGCTTGCCTGCCCACCAGCAGTACATGAGAATTCTTTTTTCACTGCATCCTTAGCAACATTTATCTATTCCATTCCTTTTTGTTTTCATTGTTCTCATAGAGGTGAAGTGATAGCTCAGTGTAGTTTTAATTTGCATTGCTCTTATAATAAGTGATGGTTAATATTTTTTCATATGTCTGTAGGCCATCTGAATGTCTTCATAGAGAAATCTCTATTCAGGTCCTTTGCCCATTTTTTAATAGGGTCTTTATGTCTTTGTTGTTGTATTGTATAAATACTTCGTAAATTTTGGAGATTAACCCCTTGTTAAACATATGGTTGGCAAATATTTTTTCTAATTATGAAGATTACTTTTTTGATTTTGTGATGGTTTCTTTTGAGTACAAAAACTTAAGTGTGATAGAATCCCATTTTTTAAAAAGATATTTATGCATACAAGAACCGGGGTACAGATCAGATTGCAGGAGGGTGAAAGGATTCTCCAGAGACAGAGTGGGGAACAGAACAGGCAGACTGCCTGAAATAAACTGCTGAGCGGAGCAGCAAGCAAGACAGGAGAGGTCTGCTGCACCATGAGAGTATCTCCCCAGCCGGCCAGGATTGAACCTGCACTGCAGAGGCTGTGGACAGTTTCACAGCGCCGCGCTCAACTACCTGCACCACCAGGGAGGCCCAGAATCCCATTTGTTTATGTCAACTTTTGTTTCCCTGGTGGTTGAGGTTGAGTCCCCAAATACATCTTTGGGGAAAATGTCTTGTAGTGTGTCCTCTGTATTTTCTTTCAAGTACTTTGTATTTTCAATTCTTATGTCCAAATCTTTAATCCATTCTAACTTATTTTTGTGACTTCCTTAAAATTCAAGATAGTAAAATATTGTCCTTTGCTAGATGCTTTGGTGAATTGTCTCTCTGCCGATTTTGATAACTTTTGAAGAATGTGCCCATAACCAGAAGGGGGCAATAATGGTTGAAGAGCTATCATGGTACCTGGGTCTTGGCTTTAGAAAGAACACTTATATGAACCAAAGAATGGAGATTAGGAGATAATGGAATTATTTTCATGGTCAGGTGACAAAATATGGTTAAGAATTAATAATAGTGGGCCTCCCCAGTGGCGCAGTGGGTTGAGCATAGCACTGTGAAGCTGTCCACAGCCTCCGCAGTGCAGGGTCGATTCCCGGCCAGCCAGCGAGGTGCCCACATGGCACAGCAGACCTTTCCTGTCTCTGTCGCTGCTCCCCTCAGCAGTGTTTTCGGTCATCTGCCTGTTCTGTTCCCTGATCTGTCTCTGGTGAATTCTCTCACCCTCCCACACCTCTGGCCTGTACCCCAGTTCTTGTATAAACAAATCAATCTTAAAAAAAATCTTTTTAAAAAAATTTAAAAAAAGAGTTAATACTATAAAAATAATAGTATAAAAATAGTAGTATAAAAATAAAAATAAAAACACTTCCACAGTGTGTATTCTATGCAAAGGGCTACTTTAACACTTTATGTGCATTATTTCATTAATTCTCCCATAGTAACACTTGTGGTAGCATAATTATCATCCCCATTTTACAGATGAAAAACTTGAGGCACAGAGAAGTTAGGTCATTCTGCTATGAAGACGTGGAGTTGAGATTGAAACCCGTGCAGCCCAGCCTCAGAGTATAGGTTCTTAGCCTCCCTGTTGTCCTTACTCTCCCAGCACCCGAAACCCTGAGCTCTTGTCAATGGCATTTTACTCCTTTACGAAGTTAAATATTCCTGGGGGCCTCTCTGATGCCACAAGGGGTTAAGTCTCAGCACTAAGAAGCTGTCCACAGCCACTGCAGCAGGAGTTTGATACCCAGGCAGGGAGCTGACCCACATGGTACAGCAGACCTCTCCTACCTCACCCACCGCTCACCTCAGCAGTGTATTTTAATAGATCTGCCCGTTCTGCTCCCCACTCTGTCTCTGGGGAATCCTCTCACCCTGCCCGCACCTCTGGCCTACATCCCAGCTCTTGTATGCATAAATAAAATAAATCTTTAAAAAAAGAAGTTAAATATTCCTGATGATCAGAAAAGTGAGTACGTTCGTGTATTTGTTTTTCATCTGATCACTTTATTGAGCTTGAACTAGGTCTATTAACTCTTTAACTCATGTTTTCAGGGACTAGCTAATCATCTTCCCTGCAATTATGTGCAATTTTGCTTCCACTTGTCCACAGCTATGCTTTCTATTTCTGTCCGCTGCCTTACTATATTGACTATAGCTTATGGAATATTAAAATGGGATGAAGTTTTACAGTGGCCATGGGAAAGGTAAATATGAGGTCAGAGATTATAAGGACAATTTGTGTAGTTAGCTCTAGCAGTAATTTAGGTGTGATGTCATATAGCTGGATTGTTAAGGACAAAATGAGAAGAGATACCTGGGAAAGACATTTTCAACAATAGCAAAAAAATATTGAATGACTAAGAAAATAGATACATCCTACCTGAAAGTGCTCTGCCTTATGGTGTTAATTCATAGCATGTTAGAATAAATGGAAAACATATGTGAAGTTATCTAGGGGGATGTACGAGGATGGATGGAATCACAAATTTCTGTTTATGATAGCATTAGCACATATAGAGATTCATTTTATCCAACCATCTATCCATCAATCAATTAATTGATCTAATTTAAAAATCACATTTTTAAGGCTTAGTCTTTGATCTTTGAACTATCCAGCCTCACTGCTTGTCTACCTGCCCAAATTTTCATTTTTTTCCCTTAAAAACCACCAGTATCCTTCCCCCCTCAAGGATTTCAGTCATTCTGTTCCCTCTTCTTAGTTGAAATAGCGCTAGACTCTTTAAACTAAATCCTCCAACCACCACCACCAGGAGTCCTGAACTTTTATTTCCAAAGTACTTGCCACAGATGTAATTCAGTAGGTGTCTGTGTGATTGAGAGGTCTGTTTTGCTCACTGGACCCTAAGCTCCATGAGGGCAAGACTGCATCTGCCTCTGCTCTGTCCTGCGTGGCTGGCCTCCAGTAGATAATCCAGAAGGCATGTTGAATGTCATCATGACTGTCAAAACTGTATCTTAAAAAATGAATATATAGCTTTTCTAGTTGATGGAGTTACATCTTGTCTGCTGCGCCCCATCTGGTCTCAACACCAGCCATTTGAGAGACATAGCCATGGGACATGTTGTTGGCACCTCACAACTCTACAGTTTTTCCCCTGCATCCCTTCCCTTGTACTTACATCCTCATCATTTACACTCCAGCAGAATTGGGCTCTGAACGTGACGTGCTCTTCACACATGTAGGTCCTTCTCTCTGCTGAGCCTGTGCCCCTGATGTGGGCAATATCATGTCCCGCCTGGCCCTTTACCTGCTTGTTCTCCCCTCCAGGACACTGGGAGTCCTGGCTGTTAACAACTCCCAGCTGTTCCCTTGCCTGGAAAAATGCCCTGTTTCTGTCCTGGGAGGGGGTGGCACACACTAATGACTGACTGACAAAGGGACACAAAAGCTTGTGGAGCCCCTGCGCTGTGCCTCACTCACCGTTTCCCTGACTCTTAAAGAAAGTGCTTCCTGGAATTCCTGTCCGGCTCTACATCCAGGGACCCCAGCCTAAGAAACAGCTGTCTTGTCTACTCTACACACCTCTCTCCACCCTTCCCACCAAGAAAACCCTTCCTCTTCCTGCAAGTGGTAAGACTGGTGAGTGTGGGCAGTATGTTCCTCCAAGAGGAGGCACCAGGGGCAACCAGGGGCCAGATGGTCCCAGCAGGCCAGCAGGGGTGGTGGGTCTCTACAGAGTCCGTATATGGAAACCATTCAGCCCGTGCCTGGGCATGAAGAAGCCATGAAATGGCCGTTCCTGAGTCACTCAGTCCTGTGACGCCTTTCCTTGGTGAGTGGGCCCCCTTCGTGGAAAGAGAAGTGATTCTCCTAAACCTTCCTTCTCCCACTTCTGGTGCCTGAGCACAGAGGAAGGGGGTCTTTGAGTTATCCACAAGGCCAAGGGCAACCCCAGTACCTCAAGTACCACTGCCGCTGGAACCCATCAATGTCCAACCTCCCAAACAGAGAGGTCCAGTGAGAACCTGACACCTTCCACCTGCATGAGGCATGTTTCCCTATATAGGTGCTGACAGTGGGTCTGTCTGCCACTCCCCTAAAGGGGACCCAACACTCCTCTCTCCTGTAAGAACACGGCCTTACCCTGTGAAAGCCTCGGGTCCCTTCTCTGAATGTACAAAGATAAGCCCCAAATCCATATGATTATTTTCCATATCTTAGTTCCTCCACTAGATGTTAAACTCAGGAAGACAGAAACCCTGTCTTGCTTATCTTAGTAGCTCCTGTGGTAACAAAAATATACATTAATGTTTGAATTGAAAGAGTCTCCAGAGCTGTGTACTGCAATGTCCTCTGTCAGTCTTATGACCAATGTAATTAAATGAGTAAACAAATGTTTTCTTTTGATATTATCTTGTAGTAGCTCAACCCAAATTACGTTGAGGTGGGTTTGCTAGTTAGAGTCACTTGTATTTCTATTTTAGCACAGGGAGGCCTATAGGAGTCATCAAACTCAACTAAATATGAAAACATCTTTTGCTTTTAAAATCTATTCATAAGGCTTACCTGACATTTGGAAAAAAGAAGAGTAGGCTGCGAGAAAAGTTGTTTCCAGCACAACCAGAACATTTTCCACTAGCTTGTTTTGTCCCACGCATGGAAAATCCCCAACCTTTCCCATTTGTTTTTGGCATGAAAGTGAGGCTGCCCCTGGCCCCTTCTCTCTTCCTGGCCCCCTCAGACTTCTGACGCCTCCTGCTCGCAGATGGGGACTGTCACGGGGCACACAGCCCACTTTCAGATGGAGAAGAATAGGATTTATTCATTTTTTTCTACTATCCACATCTTAATTGAAATATAAGTGACAAACAGCATTATTTTAGTTTCAGGTAGACGGCATAATTCTACCTTTTGTGTCTTGTGAAATGATCATCACATTAAAGCTACCATATTTTCTTAGCAACATTCAGAATTGCAAGACCATATTATCAAGTAGACACATTATTAAATAAATATAAGTAAACCACTCTGTCCCTTACTGTCCTTCCTGCCCTACCTCCTTCCTCTTCCTCCCTGCTTCCCCACCTCACTCCCTCCTTGTGGTAGGAAATAACTTCTGTGTGTTCGTCGATCTTAGTTTAGGGTGCCATAATGAAATACCACAGACTGGGCGTCTTACACAACAGAATGTTATTTTCTCATAGTTCTGGAAGTCCAAGAAGCAGGTAGGAGGAGGGTCGGGTTCCAGTGAGAGGTCTCCTCCTGACGGGAGATGGTTGCCTTCTCACTGTGTCGTCACATGGTGGAGAGAGCCTCATCTTATAAGGCGACAGTCCTAATAGATCACAGCTGTACTCTTATGACCTTATTTAACCACAGTTACCTCCTAGGACCTCTCACCCCTAAGTTAGTACTTAGTTGAAGTATTAACTTTGGAGGTTAGGACTTCAGTGTATAAATCTGTGGGGGTCATGATTCAGGCCTTATTTACACATTTTGTCCTATGACTTGGTAGCTCCCTCTCTGTCTTTGGTCTCAGTTGTGTGGCTTGTCTTGATCAACATTAGCAAATGAGCAGCAATCAGAGAACAGGAAAGAATTTGCATATTTTCACTTAATCTCATGCCCAGTTGTGCTGGCTCACTCTGGTGCCTCTACCTGGCCATGAGAACAAGCGTGGGCTGGCCTCCAGAAGTGATGTGAGAGACTCATGGGGTGTGGAGCAGAGGGAAGGCCTTTTTAGACCAGCAGAACACCAGCTAATCCCCTGCTCTGTGAGGGAGTCCAGCCCGGCTCCTCAGGGCCTGTCCTAGCTCAGCAGAAATGCCCAGTAACCCATAAAGAAAGAATACTTTGTGGCTGTTTTAGGCCACTACATACTGGAGTGATTTGTTACACAGAAATAGCCAACAAATATCTTCCTTCTGTTCCTTCTTCCTTCCCTTCTTTTTTCTTCTTAATTTCTCATGTGTTAGTATGTATATTTTTCCCTGCTAGAGTGTAAGGATTGAAGTGTATTTCCAAGTTTCTTTTGACTCCTCATCACCTGAACAAGAATAGTACATACTCTAGACCTTTACCCTTCCTTTCTTTTCTTCATTGCATTTACTGCTGTGTGACATAGCAGGCCCACAGATGTTTGTTGTTTGCCTTCTCTGGAATGTAAGCCTCCTCTGTCTGTCACTGTTGCATCTTCAGCACCAAGATCACTATTTGGCATTAAGGTATTTTATAGATATCTGCGGAATGAATGAATGAATTTTTGAAGACACTAGAGTAAAGATCTCTGTCATGTATGTGTATATATATAATTTCACACACACATAACTGAGTGCTTATATGGATTAAATAGAATAAAACTGATCCTTGGATTTAATTTTCAAGGCTGATGCTAATATTTGCTGAAAAGGCAAGATGAATATCACTAAAAATGGACAAAGAAACCACATAAACTGTTAGTTTTCATTAATCAGAATTAAAAAGCTAAATGCTGCCAATATGTGTATTGTAGGAGTAAGAAGTCCTTCAAATATGGTTGGGGAGTTGTTTGCCAAGTGGGTTCAAGCTGTCACCCTGCTTACAACCACTTGCTTATACTAGTAGAGCCTAGAAGCTTCACTGGTGTTGGCAAGGTTGGATTTTTTTAAGTGCTATACCAAATTCATCTCTTTTCTGGGTCAGTTTAGAGTCTTTTATCCAGTTAATTCCTTGATAATTCTGTTAGTCTCTCTCTCCTCTCAAAAGCAAATGGGTCACTTAAGGAAAAAATAAAGCCACCTCCAGATTCCTAAGCACACCTGAAGAAATAAGTCTGGGCTGCAACTTGGCCCATTTCCATTTCTATCCACTGCACACCTGACCAAGTAAGTCAGCTGGCTTCCCAAAGCAGAGGCTGTGGGTGGCAGGCTGATCACATCATGTTAGATCTGGATTCTACTTAATGTCATGAGCGCGTGTGTGTGTGTGTGTGTGTGTGTGCGTGCGCACACAAATGGCAGAGAGAAGCAGAAAATGGGGCACTTACCTCTGGTAGAACCAAATCTGAAATGAGTGATGTGATGGAGGTCACATATTGTTGAATATGGCTGAGTCAGAATTCTGCAGGGGAAAGGATAGGTCTCTTTCATGGCCTCTCTTATTCCAAGTTTCATTGCTATCAGCACCATGGTGTTTTCCCAGCTCTTCCCTCTTCCTGGACCTGCCTGAAGGAGGTCCGCACCCAAACCACTTGGTTAAGGGATTATTTCTAACAACCATGATTGTTAAACATGGTGCTGCCCTTGGTCATAGTTGATTTGTCCAGCAGAGGCAGCTTACCTGAGCGGAGGCCATCAGAGTCCTTCCGCAGAAGCTGAAATAAGGGCTGAGAGAGCCAGAGCTTTCATAAATCTCCAATTTGTTAGACACACAGAGTTTTGAGATGCTAGGGCTGAGTAGTCTGTGAAGTATCCTGGAGATGCTAAAGAACCAAGATACAGAGAGAAATAAAAGAAAATGAGTTCAGAAAGGAGCAAAGACAAGGCAGAGAGAAACTTAAAATGTTCAAGTCCCTGATCCTAGTTTCTGAGCCCAGCTGCAGCCCAGTCTTAGTTCTTTAGGAATTATACTTCACATCCTCCCTCCCTCCCTCCCTCCCTCCCTCCCTCCCTCCCTCCCTCCCTCCCTCCCTCCCTCCCTCCCTCCCTCCCTCCCTCCTTCCTTCCCTCCCCTTTTTCTTGAGCTAGCTGAAGTAGATTTCCATTGCTTGCAACCAAAAGAATCCTAAGTAACAAAACCAGGATTATGTAACTTCCTTGAAGTCACACTGGTATGTCCAGTTCCATTCCCTAGGAGAGGTGATATGTAACTGTCAGGCCAATACCCTTAAATATCAAAGATGAAAGGAGCCCAATAGACTGGAGCTATTTATCCAAGTCTCCATTCAGTAAGGTCTAGTTGTTTGACTTGGCTGGACAGTGAAGCCAAAGAAGCAAGATCAGAGAGCCCATGGAGAGAATGATGAGCCTCTCCAAAATTCCACCCCTGAATTCAAAATATAAAACTGCTATTTCTAACTGGGCCCTCAACTCTTTTAAGTATTCTCATACTTAAAGATTTCTAGTGACTTCCCACCCACTTTTTCAATTTTAGTCTATACATCTTTGCATGTTTTGTCCCCTAAAGGTACAGGAGCTGCTATGTCTGGTGCTTCTGTCATTTTCAGCAGGAAGTCTGTACCTGTTTACTTTTTAGGGTTTGATTTCTGTTGCCTGCTCAGAGTTGTTACCTATCAGTGAAAAAGGAGGCTGCCTTTCTGATATATTTTACAAAATTGGATGTTACTACTCTTTGTAATCTCTGCCAACTTAACAGGCATTCCTCTAGTTACTAATAAGGATGAATGATTTCTCATGCATTAAAAGATAATTTGTAGGGGGCCTCCCTGGTGGTGCAAGGGCTTAAGCACTGCACTATGAAGCAATCCGCAGCCTCTGCAGCATGAGTTCGATTCCTGGCTGGCCAGGGAGAAACCCACATAGCAAAGCAGACCTCTCCTGACTCGCCCACTGCTCCCCTCAGCAGTGTATTTCAGTCAGTCTGCCTGTTCTGTTCCCCGCTCTGTCTCTGGTGAATCCTCTCACCCCCCGCATCTCTGGCCTGTACCCCAGCTCTTGTATGCATAAATAAATCTTAAAAAAAGGTAATTTGTAATTCTTGAGTTTTTATGCTTTTGCTAGTTTGTCTACTGTACATTTACAACTATCATTGATTTGCAAGAATTTCTTGTTAAAGATGTTGACTGTCATATATGTTGTAAAAATTTGTCTTGATTGTTCTATTTTACTATTTTTATGATTTTTTTAATGTACAGGATTTTATATTTTTAAGAAGTTTAATTTGAAGTTTGATAACTTTGGTTTTTGCTTAGCATGCTAATATTTCTTTTATAATTTCCATACATTTTGTCTCCCAGTTAACCTGAAGCTCCCTGACAAAGGGTCTGTTTGCAAAGTTGTACATTCTGCTCTATTTCAGTGTAAGTGATCAATAAGTGACATTTAATTCATTAATTGGTCATCACAGGAAGCCTCTACAATGGCTCCAATAATCTATGCCTCCTGATATTTACATGTGAGTGTAATCTCTTCCAATGGAATGTGTGCTGAACCTATGGATGTGCTTCAAATCAGTGGTGTATGGCAAAAACAAGTAGGCATCTGATGATGCCTACTGCTCTTGGGAGGCTCATGTGACAGGGACTGAGGATGTCCTCTGGCCAACAACCCATGAGGAATGGAAGCCTGTCAACAACATGTGTGAGCTTGGAGGTGGATTCTTGCATTCTTCCCCAATTAACCCTTGAGATGGTTGCAGCCCTGGCCACATGGGAGACAGAACCTGGGCCGTAGGATGCAGTAATTGGTGCTGGATTCCTGACCCACTGTGAGATAACTACGTTGTTATAAACCACTAGGCATTGCAGTAATTTGTAACACAGCAACAGCTAAGTAACAATAGTTGGAAAAAAGACTTCTAGTCTTGGAGTACTTTTGACTTCTGTTAAAGAAAACCCCCATCTTATTTACTACTTCAAAAATAAAGGAGATTCTCTATAGGGAACCCCATCAACATTGGAAGTCATAGTGTTTTTATTTAATATGTATATTCAAGCAATTGATTTGCTGAGGATGCTGCTGTATTTCTCCATTGTGGGTAATAAAAAATATGTTTATGTTTATTCTTTTTTCCCCACAGTGTCTGAGGAGGGTGCAGCAGTTGACTCAAGGAGCCCCTGTATTTTGCGGAGCACAGCGATGAGCTCTGGGCTGCAGGCCTGTGACACAGCTCGGACACCAGTGCCTGGCTCTGTGTCAAGGACCAAGGAAGGTCAGGAGTCATGTAGCATGTTGGGAGGGAAGGAGACCCTCTGTGGTTGCATGATGGCAATGCATGGGATCTATTTGGAGACATGACATATATTTAGTGATTTTTTTAAGTAGTTCACTGTGGGGTATGAAATGGAAATCTCTCATCTGTGATTCCAGGCACATTTTTAGTAAAGCTTACATTACTTCTTAATGCTTTCCTGTAAGTGGATTTTTAGAGGAACTACCAATGCTGGAGTCTGTCTCCAGAGCCCAAAAGAATTGAGACCCAGTTGTTGGAAGATGAGGAAATCATTGACATCCAGGTTACATGGGATTGTGCCAACACAGTCCTGAGACAGGCCGGGGCTTCCATGGCCCTCACCTCCGGCACCTTTACTCCTACCCTGGCCTGGCCAGTACCCACATGCAACCTGGTGGTTCTCATTCACTGGTACCACCCTGCCCCCCTCTTGCAGCCCTTCCCGATCCAAGGCTCAGAGTTTGGCTTTTCGCTCTCCTTTCCTCTTCCTCCTCAGACTCAGTGTTTTTCTATTTTTTCCACCCAGAGCCCTGAATTTTTTTCCTGTAAGAATTAATATTAGAGGTCTAATCTAGTAAAATGAATCTCAGTCGCTGTGTCAGCTCTTCTAGAAGTGAAAGGGCTTTTACCTTCTGATCAGCTAATGTCATGTTAAAGGGAAGTGATACCGTTGCTCCATTCCCACTGAGCTGGGTTATCTGAACCAAGGAGGTAAATTTTAAAAGATATCCAGGTTTCTAATTCCATGCAATAGATTATTTTTGCAAGCTTTAAAGGAATTTTTTCAACATCTTTAAAAACATTTTCATCTGTTCATTTGGTTTTTAATCTTCACTAGGGCAGATTTTTTTGTACTTCTGGAATGGAACAGGGCCTGGGCAATCAGAAACAATTAAACCCACACAAGAACCTGCAGACCCCAGGTTCTGAGTTAAATGGCTGTACTAGTGACTGCTGAAGATGAGGAGCTGATGTGAAAATTGAAGCAATTACCTAGATCACTCAGGCAGAAGAATTTTTGAGCCTTTTTTCCTTGAACAATCCAGATAATTGCTTCAATTTACACTTCCTACTGCCAGTAGAGACTGGGACAGAAACCGCTCTCTAGGAGCGGCTGAATAGAGAGAAGCAGAGTGCTCAGGAAATGATTCTGAGAACTCAGGAGATAAAAAGGGGTTGGAGGGAATTCACATGCTTTGGCCTTGATGTCTACCAGGCTCAAGCCAGTCAAAGTTTATTGTTGCCTGAACAATCCAGATACATCTCCATCTTCTGTTTCATCTCTACAGTGAAGCTTTAGGGCCATGTAAGTGTGGCTGGTAAAGGCATTAATAGAAATGGTAGCTGGGGATGCTCTTAACCTGTGCTACCTGGTGAATTCCTGTTTGCATTAATGTGTCAAAGGTCCTGTAAATCCCTGCCTGGAGGGGCCTCCCTGGTGGCACAGGGGTTAAAGGCACAACACTATCAAGCTATCACCAGCCACTGCAGCATGAATTTGATCCCAGGCCAGCCAGGGAGCTAATCCACATGGCACAACGGACCTCTCCTGTCTAGCCCACTGTTCCCCTGAGCAGTGTATTTCAGTAGATGTGCCTGTTCTGTTACCCACTCTGTCTCTGGTGAGTCCTTTTACTCACCTCAACCTCTGACCAACACCCCAGTTCTTGTATGCATAAATAAATAAATCTTAAAAAAAAAAATCCCTGCCTGGAAAAGGCTGTGCAGGGTCAGAAAGGAAGAGAATAGAGCAGGTGCTGTCCTGGAAGAGAGCACCATACCTGTTAATTTGACCATGAGCAGAAATCAGGGATGCAGGGCCTGATCATTCCCTGAAGTGAATGATTCATTTGTTAGGAATCTTGGGGATTCATTTCTGCAACAGAAAATCCACATTTGTTGAATGAATGGGTGGAAGACGTTTACTGAGTTGCTACTTTGTGCCTGGTATTATGCCAGCCCTTGTAATAATGAACTTTAATGAAAGAAAGACACGTATTGAATTACTGCTCTGTGTCTGGTACTATCGTAGGCCTTGGAATAATTAACTGTATATTAAGATATGCCTTTTTTTTTCTCTTTCTCACATCATTCCCCCCAATCATTTCACAACTTCTCCCAGATTTTATTTCCAAAGCAATTTATCACATATTTTTCTCTTCTCACTTATCTAGAATAGATAATATTTTCAGCACCAATTTCAACTGATATGTAAAGAATAATAATTAAAGGAAGTTAAATACAATTTCCAAAGACAGAACTTGCTAGCAGCAGATCTGGAATGAAAAGTGTGGAATCCTCAGCTCCACACTCCATCTACAATGTAACAGCATCATTTCAGGGTTCATGTTTTTTTTCCTTTACCCTTGCCATTATGAACACGATAGACATGGATTGGGCATTCAGATTTTATCAGACATGTAAATAATACATGATCCCCACAACATAAAGGGAAAGACATATTCATAAAACATTTAACACAATGGAAAATACTGTGAAGTGGAAAGAACTAGAGGGCAGAACCAGACAACGGCAACCTTACTGCCAGGCAGCAACTACTTGGGGGCCAAGTCTGACCAATGACTAGAGAAGGCAAAGCTTTAGAGATGTTCAGGGAGGTTTTTAAACATCACATTCTATTAGTTGTGGTAAAACACACAATACATAAATGTTACCATATTAATCACCGTAGGGTATATAATTCAGCAACATTGACTATATTCTCAATGTGCAATCATGTCCACTCCCTAGTTCCAGAACTTTTTCATCACCCCAAATAGAAATCCCATATAAGGGAAGTTTTAGAGAAAATCTTACAGATTCTTGGGGGACAGGTAGGACTTAGCGAAGCAGAGGAGCAGGGACGATCCTTTGGGCATATGTAAAGAGTCAGCGCTGACAAGATGGGCGCAGTATTTGGAGAATGGTGAGGAGTGAAGCTCTGAGAAGGAAAGTAAGTTTGGGTGGTCCAGCTGGATCTCCCCTGAATTACAGAAGGATTTGATCATATCCCTTTCATTTAGGGGCCAACATCCTCTAACCTGGTTTGAGGTAGAGGTATCAGTTCCACATCTTTCACTGAGGGAAGAACACAGTTCCTCAGTGGTTGCATTTCTAAACCTCCTCTCAAATCTGGTGTGGAGTCTCCATTCTCTCTGCTCTGCTCATGCCCTGTATATCCAAGATATGGAGATGGTCCTACTGCAAGAAGCTGCTGCTACAACTTCTGTCATATGGGCCGCAGCCAGGAACTGACACAGCCACTGAGATTCATTTTATTTTATTTTTTTAATATTTATTTATTTATGCGTACAAGAACTTGGGTACAGGCCAGAGGCTGGGGGTGAGAGGATTCACCAGAGACATAGTGGGGATCAGAACAAGCAGACTGACTGAAGTACACTGTTGAGGGGAGCAGCGGGCAAGACAGGAGAGGTTTGCTGTGCCATGTGGGTAGCTCACTGGCCAGCTGGGGATCCAACTTGTGCTGCAGAGGCTGTGGATAGCTTCATAGTTTGCATATTAACCCCTTGCGCCACCAGGGAAGCCCCCTTCTCTTTTTTTAAAAATTATTTATTGATGCATACAAGACCTGGGGTGTAGTCCAGAGGTACGGAGGGTAAGAAGATTCTCCAGAGACAGAGTGGGGAGCAGAACAGGCAGATCTACTGAAATATACTGCTGAGGGGAGCAGCGGGCAAGACTGGAGAGGTCTGGGGCACCATGTGGGTCACCTCCCTGCCTGGCCTGGGAATTGAACTCAGGTTACAGTGGCTGGTGATAGCTTGATAGAGCTGTCTTTAACAGCTCCCTTGTGCCACCAGGGAGGCTCCAGCATTAATTCTTATAGGAAAAAATTCAGGGCTCTGGGTGAAAAAAGTAGAAAAACACTGAGCTTAGGGACATGTTCTCGCTACACAATAGGGAGAATGGTGCCAGGGAATTAATTCCAACTGGCAAAAACATCTCTCTTCCCCCTTTTTAAATGTTTTCTCCCTTCCAGCATTTATTTGTGTCCTTCAGACTTTATTATAATTGATAGTGTTGTACGTATTTATGGTGTACAACCTGTTGACTGGGTATACATAAATATTACAATATGATTTCTTCTATGGCAATAGCTCCATCATTATCACATAATTACCATGTGAGATCTATTTTCTTAGCTGTTAATGTTGTACCTAACTGGAATCACCATGCTGTGTATCACACAATTGGAACTACTGGACTTACAGCTATACTCTTGGGCCAACACATCCCCTTTACCCCCAGGCCCTGACTCCTGATAACTACATTCTAGTCTACTTTTTTCTTTATTGTTTTTTTAAATTGAGATATAGTTGATATATAACATAATGATTATATATATATACATAATTACATATATAGTGAAATGATTACCATAAGGTGCTTAGTTAATAGTTAACATTTGTCAACTTAGTTACAATTTCTTTCCTGTGATTAAAAACCTTTAAGATTTACTCCCTTGGTAACTTTCAAATATACAATATAGGATTGTTAGTAACCATGCTGTATATATTACATTCTTCAGAGTTACTTATCTTAAAAGTGATAGTTTATATCTTGTGAATACTCATTTCACCAGCTCCCTAGCTCCCACTTTGGCAACCACCAATCTGTCTTCTTGATCTATGATCTTTTTTTTTTAAAGACTTATTTATTTATTTATACAAGCAGTGGGTATAGTCAGAAGCGTGGGAGGGTGAGAGAATTCACCAGAGCCAGAGCGTGGAACAGAACAGACAGACTGACAGAGGACACTGCTGAGGGGAGCAGCGGGCGGCAGGAGAGGTCTGCATGCCATGTGGGACCCTCGCCCAGCAGCTGGGGATCGAACCGGCGCTGCAGAGGCTGCGGACAGCTTCGCAACCCAGCACTCAATCCCTGTGCCACTGGGGAGGCCCCTATGATCTTCTTTTTTAAGATTTATTTATTTATACATACAAGAGCTAGGGTTCTGGCAACATGTGCAGGAGGGTGAGAGGATTCACCAGAGACAGAGTGGGGAGCAGAGCAGGCATATTCCCTGAAATACACTGCTGAGGGGAGCAGAGGGTGAGACGGGAGAGGTCTGCCACGCCATGTGGGTCAGCTCCCTGGCCCGGGATTGAACTCCTGCTACAGTGGCTGCGGATAGCTTCATAGTGCTGTGACTTAATCCCTTGTACCACCAAGGAGGCCCCTATGATCTCTTTTTTTTTTGACTCCACAGATAGTGACATCGTACAGTATCTTTATTTGTCTGACTCATTTCACTTAGCATAATGACCTCAAATTCTATCCACATTGTCACAAATGGCAGAATTTCCTCCTTTTTAGTGACTGAATAATGTTCCATTCATATATATATATGAATGGACAGATACTGTTTCATACTTATATCTCTAATCATCCATGTACAGACATTTAGGTTGTTTCCCTGTCTTTGTAAATAATGCTGCAGTGAACATGGGGGTGAAGATGGTGATTTTATTTCCTTCAGATTAATAGCCAAAAGTGGAATTGCTGGATCATACAGTAGTTCTAATTTAGATCTTTAAGGAAACTGTATACTGTTTTCCATAGTGGCTGTACCAATTTACAATTTACAATGCCAACAAAACCATGCACAAGGGGTCCTATGCATTTAGAGCTATGGTAAAATATAGCACAATAGCATTAAATTTATATCTTGTAAATTTATATCAAATTGACCATTCTCATCATTTTTAAATGTACAGTCCAGATTATTAAGTACATTCACATTATTATGCAATCGTCACCAACACCTATTTCCAGAATATTTTTTATCTTCCTAATAATACCCACAACCCCCTTCCCTAAGCTGCTGGGAGCCACCATTCTTTTTGTCTCTGTGAATTTGATACTCCAGGTACATCATATAAATGGAATAATTCATACAATAGCAATGCATTTTTGCCTGTTTATTTCACTTAGCATAGTATCCTCAAGGTTCATCCATGTTCTAACATGTGTCATTTCTTTCCTTTAAGGGCTAAACAGTATTCCATTGTACGTATTTGCCACATTTTATTGATACTTTCATCTACACATGAATGTTTAGCTCTTCATATTTTAGCTATTGAAAATAATGCTGCTATGACCATGGATATATAAGTAACTGAGTTCCTGATTTTAATTCTTGGAGTATATATATCCAGAAGTGGAATATGGTAATCTATTTTTAATTTCTTAGGAACTGCTCTACTGTTTTCTATAGCAGCTGTACTATTTTACAATCCTACCAACAGTGCACAAGAGTTTTAATTTCTCACATCTCCTTAGTGTTTTTATTTTTTGGGTATTTTTGATGTAGCCATCCTCATGGATGTGCGAAGTGGTATCTCATTATGGTTTTGATTTGCATTTCTTAATAGTGATGTAGAGCAGCTTTTCATGTACTTATTGGTTTTCTGTATACCTTACTTGGAGAAAAGTCTATTCAAGTCCTTTGCTTATTTTTATTTTTTAAATGTTTATTTTTTTATTTATGCATACAAGAACTGGGGTGTACATCAGAGGTGTGGGGGGTGAGAGGATTCACCAGAGAGAGTGGGGAGCAGAACAGGCAGACCTTTTGAAACACACTGCTGAGGGGAGCAGCGGTGAGATAGGAGTGGTCTGCTGTGCCATGTGGGTTGCTGCCTGGCCTGCTTGGGGATGGAACTCATGCTGCAGTGGCTGGCGATAGCTTGACAGTGCTGTGTCTTTAACCCCTGCACCAACAGGGAGCCCCCCTTTGCTTATATTAAATTATATTCTGTTGTTGTTGATTTGTAGGAGTCTTCATATATTTGTCATATCAATCCCTTATCAAATATATGATTTGTAAATACTTTTCCCATTCAGTGAATTGTCTTTTACCCTGTTGATCATATCCTCTGAGGCATAAAAGTTTATCATTTTGATGTTGTTAATTTAATTTTTCCTTTGTTCTCTGTGCCCCCCACCTTTTTTGGAAACCTTCCTAGCTCAGATCTTCAACTGAGCTTTCTCGGCCACTGCTGAACAGCTTTTCTCTGTACTCTCATTTGTTTCTAAATTGCCTGAGGGAAATGACTTATTTTGAACCTCCCTTCAAGTAGGGAGGGCATGAGCTATATTAGTGCCCTTGAAG
Organism: Talpa europaea; assembly: GCF_964194135.1. Taxonomy (NCBI): domain Eukaryota; kingdom Metazoa; phylum Chordata; class Mammalia; order Eulipotyphla; family Talpidae; genus Talpa; species Talpa europaea. The sequence continues at coordinate 91,486,040 of NC_140073.1, forward strand.
AGAGTTCACTTAATGAATTTAAGATTATGCAGTGACAGCAAATGTCACTGCTCAGCTAGTGTTTGATGGATGGATAGATGAACAAATCAATGAAGTGTGAACCCAGGGACACACAGGCTGGTCCCTACCTACCCCAGGGTATCTATGGTCTGACCTCCTTAGACAAACCAGTATTATGAGGCTCTGGGTATGTCCTGATGAGCTCAGAAATTGGGATGGCCTCTCCGGTATGTAATGAAATTGACCACTGAAGATGATGGGTAGCTGAGTCAGAGCCTGAGAATGACTAGAGTGAAAACAGATGAGAAAGTAGCACTTGGGGGCCTCCCTGGTGGTGCAGCAGTTGAGCGCTGGGTTGGGAAGCTGCCTGCAGCCTCTGCAGTACCCGTTCGATCCCCGGCTGCTCCCCGGCCACCAGAGGAGGGTCCCACATGGCGCGCAGACCTCTCCTGCCGCCCGCTGCTCCCCTCAGCAGTGTACTTCGGTCCTTCTGCTTGCTCTGCTCCCCGCTCTGGCTCTGGTGAATTCTCTCACCCTCCTGCGCTTCTGACTGTACCCAGTGCTTGTATAAATAAATAAAAATAAATCTTTAAAAAAAATAAAAGGAAGTAGCACTTGGGCTTGCTTAAGCCTACTTTCCACTACATCTGAGGACAGGAAATCAATTTGGTACTATTCACAATGGTGTGGAAAAGTTGATTTTAGTAGGTCTGTCTTCTCAGCTAGACAGAGAACTTGTATTCCCAGGTATATTTGAATGTAAGCTAAATGTAAGCAAATGTTTATTGTTATCCTATAATTTGTTCAACATTTAATAATAATAATAATAATGACAGTAATAATATTTGACATTCAAGGGTTTATATACAATGTCAGGCACCATGTTAGGTGCTTTAAATTTTAAATTTAATTACTTCTTTCAATTCCCTCAAACATTATATGAGACCTTATTTTTTTATTACTAATACTTTGGTGAATTTATTAAAGTTTATATTTAGAGTAAAATTAGACTGTAGGTGAGTGCCCCCTTGACAATGGTGCCATATGAGACGTTATTCTGATGCTAGAGATGAGGAAAGTGAGTCTTGCCATGGGTCCTGTACTAGTAAGTGACTGCACTGGGATTCTCACTCAGACAGAGCTTTCCTCTGACTTGGATTTCTTTTTTCTTTTTGTAAAGATTTATTTATTTATGCATACAAGAACTGGGTACAGGCCTGAAGTGTGGGGGGTAAGAGGATTCACCAGAGACAGAGCAGGGAACAGAACAGCAAACTGAGTGAAATACACTGCTGAGGGGAGCAGTGGGTGAGTCAGGAGAGGTCTGCTGCACCATGTGGGCAGCTCCCTAGCCAGGGATTGAACTCGTGCTGCAGAGGCTGCGGATAAATTCATAGGTTGTGTCTTAAGCCCTTGCACCACCAGGGAGGCCCCAACTTGGATTTCTTGAGATACAAAGATGAAGTAGAGTCATTGCTCATGGAAGTACAGTGCTTGTACAGAGGAGATTGCGAGGATAGGAAGACTGCTGACCCAATGTGAGAGTCAGGCAAGTTTTCCTCAGGAGGGAGAGTTGAACTGAGCCTTCAAGGATGAGGTAGCAATGGAAAGGGACAGTGAAAATCTAATCGTTCTGCCAGCCCAGTACCTTGTCCTACTGGGAATTACATCCCTCTTCTCTTAGGAACCTTCCCACTGTGAGATTCTTCCAAGATCTTACAAAGTCCTGACTCTGGTTGAGTGGTCTAGGAGTGGATCCCAAACTAAACCCAAGTCAATATAGATGTTACCTAGAATTTTTGAAAGAAAAACTCTCAACAAACATCTATCCTTATCTAATGTGAAAGAGTGAGACATTAGGCATTAGTGGGCAGCTGGGCTTTCTGATATTGGGAGGGATGATCTTGAATGATAGAGTAAGGATAACACAGGGACCAGAAGTATCCTACCTGTTACCTGGCCCAGTGTTTCATCATTTCTTAAATAAGTAAGATAAACCTATATTCTTCCGATAAATCTCCTTTTCCTTCAGTGCCTCAAGATAGATACCCACATTTTCTACCATAACAGCCCTAACACACTTACTTAGTAACAAGGCATGGATGTGCTTAAACAAAGTATCAGAAGCAAACAGCAAGTTGTCAGTGGGTGAAGCCACAGATAGTATACTTGTAACATGTAAACTCTTAGACAAAAAGTGGAAAAAGATGAGACTAATATATAGGAGGAAATCTGATCACATGGCCTGGTGAATTTTGTTATGGACTTTTGTACTTGATCTGTATCTATTCATATACAGGATTTTTAGTAGGCATTAGACTAAGGTTATCTGTTAATGGTATTACAATAAATAGTAACAAGAGGTTTTTGACCTGTTAGTTTAAGGGATTAAGTTGTTCCCCACCCTCAAATGACATTCAAAATCTGTGGGTGTGTATGGGTTTGTACTAGGGCTGTACCTTTCATCAGCTATAAAAGGAATCTATGACCTAAAATATGTTATGAACTACTATCTATGTACAGGCACTTTGGAGTATAATTGGCTTCAAATATACATGTAAAGCTCATCCCCACCCAGCTTCCTAATTTCTCCACAATGCTTACTAAACTGTTCAACGCAGAGAAAATGCTCAGTAACCGCTCAGTAGGACACTGTTTCAACAAGTGTTAATCTTTGGGATCATGAAAAGATGTAAAGAGATGATGATACAGATCTAGTCACTAATTCAGAATTTTGGATATGACTTCCATCGTGTTCTTGGCTTGGACAGTCACACAAAACCTGCAGGCTCGCGGAGGGCACCCCGGGGGTACCACCGGTGTTCTGGAAACCCACCCCAAGAATGCGCGTCCTGCCTGCAGGTGGAGCGACTACAAGTCCCGGGATGCGCCACGCTCAGAACCAGAGAAGGGCGGGGCGACCTCCGCAGTGACGCCACCGTCCCGGGGCGGCGGGGGGGCGGGGCTGGGGGGCGGGGCGGGGCTGGGGGCGGGGCGGGGCGGCGGCAGGGCGCGCTGGTGCTGATGCAGGATGGCTGAGCGCGCAGGCACCCGGGAGGTCTGAGCCCGGCGAGGCTCGCTCCCTGCGCATCGCCTTGTCCACCCGCCGCGTGGTCGCGGGCCGGCGGGCCGGGGGCGCCGCGCGGGGCAGGGAAGGCAGGTCTGCAGCCGGCGGCCCGAGGGCGAGTAGGCCCCCCACCTACGAGTCTCGGCAGCGGCCGGAGCTGCCCAGCCCGCCGAGTTTGCGATGACCTGCTGAGCAGCGCCTTCGGAGGCTGCGGGAGGTGGCCTCGCAGCGGTCGGTGCGGTGCGCGGCCTCCTCCTCCGTGGTGCACAGCCCCGGCCCCCCACCCATCCCCGCGCCCCCTCCCTGCTGCGGGTGGAGATGGCGGATCCTGCTGAATGCAGCATCAAAGTGATGTGCCGGTTCCGGCCCCTCAATGAAGCGGAGATCCTCCGCGGGGACAAATTCATCCCCAAATTCAAAGGCGATGAGACCGTGGTGATTGGGGTAAGTGGCCTGGCGTCTGACCTCCTCTTTCGCGCTGCACCCTGCGCCCCGACAGCCCAGACCGAGCACCTCTGCTCCGGCCGCCCCTTCGGACATCCGCGCGGGGCTGCCCTGTGGGGTGGACTCGTCGAGACCCCCTTACCCCCACCTCCGCCTTGCAGCTTCCTCCTGGGCGGGTGAGGGTGGACTGGGGGCGGCAGGGCGGGCCCTGATGGCGAGGGTGGGGGTGGGGGTCGAGGAAGGGTTTGGCGCCGCCATTGTTCGCGGGGTGGGGGCCCGGGTGGGCCTATTGTTCCCCGCCCCGGCCACGCCGCGTGGGTGGTGTGTTCTGCTTGTCCTCAAGTCGGGACGCCCGTTCTCTGCTTGGAGTGTGAGTTCTGCAATTCGCAAAGGATTCCAATCTTCGGTTCGATTTTTCGAACACTTTTGTCACTTCTCAACCATCTTCCTTTCAGTAAAACAGGAAGAAAAAGGTGCTGGAAAATTCCTAGCCTCGGTTCGGACCCCCCACAGCGGTGTAGACGCGGCTCATCTAGGGTTTCACCTTGCTTTGCGCGTGGAAGGCGGGGGTGGGGTGGTGGGGTGGGGTGGTGACCCCGGGAGGCCTGGTGTGTCTCCTGCATCCTCTCAACTCAGCCTGCCCAGGGGGGCGACACCCTCCCCCCCCGCGCCCCCTGGTGTCAGCAACCCCTAGGATGTTTCGCGTTGGGTGAGAGAAGGCAGTGTGCCCATGTCTGCGGGGCCGGGAGGCTCAGAGCGCAACCACCTAGGCCTCTGTGTGCCAAGAGTAGAAGTTACTTTGTGTGTCTAGGGTCCCCCTCCCTCTTGATCTTCTTTTCCACCTTTCCCCTCCTCCCTTTCTGCAGGGAGGGCAGCAGCCAGGGCTGCAGGTGGAGGCAGGGAACATTGAATTTTAGTTTGTAAAGGCATTATGTCAAATGAAATAAACCAGTCTTTCCACCCTCCCTTCCCCCACCGCTGTCCCCAGCGTGTGTAGCTGATGGTGCCCTCTTTGTATGCGAATCGCGTGGGGAGGGACCAAGTTAATGGGAGCCTCCCGATCCCCGCTGACACGTTCCTGGCAGCGCTTGAGGCTGCTGATGCAGCCTTCCCGGCCCCAGGATTGATTAAGTGATGTCATCTCCATCACTGAGCATGCTCCAACGAACCCCCTCCCTCCCATTTCCCCAGTGGCTGGTGTATTTAGGTCAAGTGATTGACAGGTGACAATTTATTGAGGGTCTCTTGGAGTTCTGAAGCACCTTAGGCCGAGGTTTGCCGGCCTGAGCTGTTCCCGGCCTTGTCGCCAAGATTGTGCTGCAGTCCTTGGAAGGGCCCCAGGGACCAGCCGGCTGTAGGGCTGGCGGGTACTCTGGGCTTGTGTGGAATCAAAACAAGCCTCTGGCCTCGGGGCTTCTTTTTGCACTTCCTTTCAGAAGGCAGCTCCCCACTGGGACCCTCCCTGCACTCTCCATTTTCACTGGCCACCTGGAAAAAACCTTGACCTTCCAAAGCTATGCGGATGGGTGTTCATTTTGAGAGCTGAACTTTGAGGGCAAGAAAGGGTTTTCTCTCTGGTTGGTGTTAACTTGTAGAGAGGTGTGCTAGGAATATTGATAAGAAAGGAAAGCATGTAGGTAATGGCAGGTAATGCATGGTGACATAGGCAGGGCAGACTGTAGCTTGTTAGGGTTACACCTCTCAGCTGGGATCAGCCCACAGTCTGATTTGCCATTTCCTGAGCCAGGTGGTTTAAATAGAGTGGGAGCTGCTGGGGACATTTAGTCCTTGCCCCTTGTCTTGCAACAATTTTTAAACAAATAGTTGTACAGCACTAGCACATGTTCTGGTGACCCCACTCCCTCCCCCATAAGGTTTCAAAGAAAAGTCTTCTGCCCCCTCTTCTTCCTCCTCCTCCTCTTTTCTCCTCTTCTGAGAGTGATATGCCAAGACTGATGTGGTAGAGTAACAAATAAAATCCTCTTTGATCTGTGTGCAAGTAGGGATCCTTAATTTTAGGATAATCCTCCTTTAATATTGTGATTTTACTGTGACTATATATTTGTCATCTAAATATACATGTTATTGCTCAAATAAGACAACTTCAGCATAGAAAATAATTTAAACAAAGATCTGTGAATGGTAAATCACATGTAGCTCTTCAACTGGAAAGTAAAAATTTTATCTTACCATAATCTTTTTATTTTTTATTTTTAAAAAAGATTTATTTATGCATACAAGAGCTGGGGCACAGGCCAGAGATGTGGAGGGTGAGAGGATCCACCAGAGACAGACTGGGGAACAGAACAGGCAGACTGACTGAAATACACTGCTGAGGGGAGCAGTGGGTGAGACAGGAGAGGTCTGCTGTGCCATGTGGGTTTCTCCCTGGCCGTCCAGGGATCGATCTTGAGCTGCAGAGGCTGTGGATTGCTTCATAGTGTGGTGCTTAACCCCTTGCGCCACCAGGGAGGCCCTATTTTATTTTTTTTAAGATTTATTTATTTATGCATACAAGAGCTGGGGTACAGGACAGAGATGCAGGAGGTGAGGGGATTCACCAGAGATAGAGCGGGGAACAGAACAGGCAGACTGACTGAAATACACTGCTGAGGGGGAGCAGTGGGCGAGTCAAGGAGAGGTCTGCTGTGCTGTGCTGGTAGCTCCCTGGCTGGCCGGGGATCAAATTCATCCTGCAGAGGCTGTGGATTGCTTCATAGAGCGGTACTTAACCCCTTGCGCCAGCAGGTAGGCCCCCATAATCCTTTTTAATATAACAGAGTTCTCAGTTTTAAAATTAAAGCATTCATACGGAAAAGTGTTATCATAAATGTATAGCTTGATGAGTTTTTATAAAGTAAACATTTTTCTGGACCCCAGAATTCCCCCTAGTGTCCCTTCTTGTGGTTAACTTCCCCTGCCTCAGTGTAACCACTTCTGACTTATGTCATAGCTTAGATCGCCTTGTTTTGTTTTGTTTAATAAAACCTCATGCATTTAAAACCATACAGCACATTGACTTTGTGTAGGACTGCCTGTGTTCAGTGTTCTGCTCGCCAGATTCATCCATACTGTGCTGTGTGGCAGCAGTTTGTTCTTTCTCATTGTTCTGTGGTGTCCCATTATCTGCACATACCACGGTTTATTTATTCATTAACTGTTGCATATTTGGATAGTTTCCGCTTTGGGGTTAGTCAGGATAGTGCTGCTGTGAACTTTCTTTTACACATCTTCTGTTGAGTGCATGCAGAAAATTGCCAGATGCTAGAAGATGCTTGGACTTGGGCTGGCTTGTGCTAGGACCCTTCCCACCCCTAATTAATAACTAAAGGAAATTATAGTTCTGGCAGCTTGTGTATCATGCTTTAGATGCTGAGTAGAATGGCTCCCTAGTCAATTCAGCTGGAACTGCACCAAGTAGCCAGTTGCAGGTAGAGACTGCCTTAGATGGACACTCTCTTGCTTGTTTGCTCGTAGGAGTGACAAAGAAACTCTAGAACTCTCCGAAATGTCACTCACTTTCTTTCCCAAGAGATGAAAGAGTGAATTTTGATGGGGTTAACTGTTAGTCTGAATATAGAATCCCAGACATATTTTGTGTTTTTGAAACTGGGGTCATTTTTGTCCCTTTGAAGTTCTGTCCAATTCTTATGGAGATTTATCTTAAGAGGGAGATTTTGCAGGTGCAGTTTCCAGATTTCTGTATTTAAGAAAATGTTCTGTCTTGGAGGAATCATCCTCATCGTTCTTGCATCCTTTTCAGCTCTTGCGCAAAGCTTTCCTTCCCTGTCTGCCCCACCCACAATTTCTGCCCCAGTGGAACTCCTGTAATATTTATTTCATATATTTTCAAGATGTTTGCCATACATCATTATTAGCTTTGCTCTTTTGTCTAATGGTATCGTAAGCCCTGGGTTAAGGCAGGATCTTCTTTGTACTTCCCAGGGCGTTGCCCATAGGAGGTATGTAATAAATATTTATTGATCTCTGTTGAGTCTAGAAATCTTTACTTTGGTATATTTAATGTATTTTTATGTGGCCAAAGACTGTAGGGAGTAATTAAAAGACAGTTTTAAAGAGAAGTGTTATTCTTTTGAGCAGGCCTTTTAAGACATCATATACTATACTTAATGATGTAAGAAAACTGGGAAAGAAGCACATTCAGCTTTGTTTAAAATTAGGAGAGCTGATGATACTAGGGGTGAACAGAAATGGAGGGTGGGGGTGTACAAGTCATTAGAAAAGGGACTTGACATTAATTCTTCAGAGGAAAATTATGGATTTACAGCATTTCTTGTACTCCTCCATTAGCTTTGAAAAATGCTGATGAGTCATCCATCACCTATTGGTTTTGATGCCTCTGTATTGATGGAAACTTTTCAGAGTGTTGCCAGTAAGGTTCTTTGGAGTGAACTTTCACATGTCAGTTTCTTCATATAGGGTTTTCCTGTTGTGTTCAGTCCTGGGAAAGCAGTTCTTGCTTCCTCCTGAGGCAACATAAGTTTTGATCTGTTTAAGAACCAGAACAAAAACATCAGCGACAACTTGTGTGTTGATCAATAGCATGGGATGTCGCCTTAATTCCAGGTGAGATTAGTTCTGGGAAATGGGAGGGGAAGCAGGGCTAGGACAGAGGCCAAATCCCAAGCCTAAGTTGCCAGGTTGAAATATAGCTTCAGCTTTTCTTTTTGTCCATAGTTATCATGTTTAAAAGCAAGAATTTACTTTTTCCTTTCAAAGTTTATTTGCAGTAAAATCACTGTTTTGGTAGTAGCCTGCTGTCATAGGGCACTTGACCAATACATCAAGTTGTGTAGCTATGCTGTATAATTTTCCATTACTGCTCTCACAAATTACCACACATTTAGAGGCTTAAAACTATATGTTTCTATTGCACTGAGACCAAAGATCATATGTCTTCTCTTTCTCTGCTTAGAGTTTCATAAGGTCAACACAAGGTGTAGGTGAGCCATGTTCTTTTCTGGAGAATGTGGGAGACAATCCTTATCTTGCTCCTTCAGGTTGGTGGCAGATTTCTGTTCTTGTGGCTGTAGAACTGAGGTCTCTGTTTTCTTGCTAGCTGTCAGCCCAGGTTATTCTCAGGTTACAGGGGAGACTCTCAGGTTCTAGACCTGTGAACCCCTTCCTCCATCTTAAAATGAAGCAACAGGTTAAGTCTCTCTCATGCTTTGAACCCCTCCTGCTTCTTCCATAGCAGGCCTCTGTTGTTGACTCTTCTGCCTCTCTTCCACTTTTAAGGCCCATGTGATAATAATGAGTCCACTGAATAACCCAGGATATAACCTCCCGATTATAGTCATCTCATTAACAATCTTTTTTTTTTTTTAAAAGATTTATTTATTTATTCATACAAGCACTGGGTACAGTCAGAAGTGCGGGAGGGTGAGAGAATTCACCAGAGCCAGAGTGGGGAACAGAACAGACAGACTGACGGAGGACACTGCTGAGGGGAGCAGCGGGCGGCAGGAGAGGTCTGTGCACCATGCGGGACCCTCACTGGCAGCCGGGGATTGAACTGGCGCTGCAGAGGCTGCGGACAGCTTCACAGCCCAGCGCTCAGCCGCTGTGCCACCGGGGAGGCCCATCATTAACAATCTTAATTCCACCTGCAAAGTCCCCCTTTTTTTTTAAAGATTTATTTATTTATACAAGAACTGGGGTATAGTCAGAGGCCCGGGAGGGTGAGAGGATTCACCAGAGACAGAGCGGGGAACAGAACAGGCAGATGGACTGAAAACACTGCTGAGGGGAGCAGTGGGCGAGACAGGAGAGGTCTGCCGCGCCATGTGGGTTTCTCCCTGGCCAGCTGGGAATCGAACCCACATTGCAGAGGCTGCGGACAGCTTCACAACGCTGTGCTCAACCTGCTCTGCCACCGGGGAGGCCCTGCAAAGTCCCTGTTACCTTGTAATGTTAACTTAGTCACAGGTTATAGATTAGAGTGTGGACAACTTTTGGGCTCATTATTCTGTTTTCTACACACCACTATAACCAAGAATGCAGTTTCAGTATTCTCCCTTCCCTCCCCCCAAATAAAGCCTATCATGTCACCATTGTCAAACCTTCTCCCCTCTCTTAACCCCCGGGGTTAGCCCATTTATCTGTTCTTCCTCTCTACATTTCACCTTTTCCAGATTGTCATAAAATGAAATCTTAAATATCTTTTTATGTCTAGGTTCTTTTCCTTAATAACCCTTTCAGATTTTTGTTGTTGCTGCTTCTGTCAATAGTTCATTTATTTGCTTAGTGCTTTCCTTTTATGTGGATATACCACAGTGTGTTTGTCCATTTACATATTAAAGGACATTGGATTGTTCCCAGCTTGGGATGGTTATGAATAAAGCTGCCATAAACCTTTGCATATAGGTGTTTGTGTGAGTATAAATTTTTGTTTCTCTTGGGTAAATATCCAGGAGTGGGATTGCTAGATCATACTGTAATTCTGGCTATTGTTTAATGCTAACAAACTGCCAAACAGTTTTCCAAAGTGGTTTTGTCATTTTTCATTCCCACCTACAAACAGTAATGTTTTAAGCCAAGATTTTAAAGAGTTTACTTAGTCACTCTGCTTAAGTGAATACTGATAATAATGTCTAGATACATCAATTCTCTCTATCCTAAATTCAGAGATGTTTATGTCACCTGAAAATGGAGTGACTTCCTGTAAATATACCCTCTGACACCCCAGGATGAGGGAACATAAGAGAGAAGTGTCACTGGAGGCCATTTGCCGTGGGAGGTGAGCACAGTCAGTGCTACATGAATGAATGGGTTAGTAGAGGCAGCAGGGAGTCAAGACTGAGTGAATTCACTAGCTAACTGTGGGACTTTTTTCAACATGCTTAGATTTTCTGGGCTTCTGCTCATATTTAAAGGGGGAATACTTATCTCATGGGGTCTTTAGGATGAAATTAAGTGGTTGAAACAGCATCTGGCACAGAGAAAATGCTCAATAAATGCTAATTATCTCCCATGTTTCCTATTTCCCTTGTAATTGTCCTCCTTTTCAGAATTAACTTTGCTTCCCAAAATTACTGTCCTTACTCTTGCTTTTCTTTGCATTTGCATTTCTTGGGCATTTTTTCAGCCCATTCTCCTTGCTTGGAATAGCCATTCTTTTTATCTTATTTGTGAAATTCCTAATCACATTCATGAAAACAGAATGTTTAGGTAGAAGTAAATAGCAAACATTCTATTAACTTAAAGACTGCATTAGCTGTTCTTTTTTTTTTTTTTAAAGATTTATTTATGCATACAAGAGCTGAGGTACAGGCCAGAGATGTGGAGGGTGAGAGGATTCACCAGAGACAGAGCGGGGGACAGAACAGGCAGATTGACCTAAGTATACTGCTGAGGGGAGCAGCGGACAAGACAGGAGAGGTCTGCTGCACCATGTGGGTTTCTCCCTGGTGGCTGGGGATCAAACTTGTGCTGCAGAGGCTTTGGATTGCTTTATAGTGTGGTGCTTAACCCCTTGCGCCACCAGGAAGGCCCTAGCTATTCTTTTAATCTGCAGTGATCATAATAGTAGTATGTGTCTCTTTCTCTTTCTCCATTGTAATGGTAAGCTTTTTAGGGGCAACAACTGATTTTTTTTCAATATGTCTTTGTCTCCTTTACTGTATCTTAATGGAGGTCCTTCTTCCCCTGTTCTCTGCTGGACTCAAGTCTCCATAAATGCCAATTTCTGTATTTCCTTAAATAACTCGGTGTCACTGGGGATTCCTCTCTGCCTGCACCTGGGCATGTTTGGCTCCACTCTCCTATTTAATGACAAAGTTTTCCATTCCCTATTCTTCTCCTCAATCCAAATAGGAAACCTCCCCCACCTTTGGGCTCCCATTGGTCCCTACCTCATATTTCTCACCTGTGTCTACTTGTTAAATAAGCAAAAACAAAACTACCTACTCCCTAATGGTTTCTCTTGAGTCAAAAAAATAGTCCCTTGACAGATCCAATTTCACCTAATTTCTCTCAGATTACTCAGAGTCTTATTTTTGTGGCTGACAAAACTCTCATCCCATTGACTGCATGTCAACCAAATTCTGCGTAGTAGGAATTCAGTTTGTGGTTATTTATAAGTATGGCAGAGACAGTATGGAAGAAAATGAGATGTAGATTCATCATATTGATAGTATTCACCAGAACCAAACCTGGGCTTGAGTAAGACAGCCCAGGTGAACTCTTAGCTCTGTGACTTCTTAACTGTGTGAACTTGGGCAATTGCTAAACCACACTAAAAATCTTCAGTTCCCTGACTGATAAAACAGGATAATACCACTCTCTACCTTCTAGGTTCATTGTGATGTTTATACATGCCAGTATAGCCAGCGTGCTGAGGACAGTGCCTGGTGTACAGCAGGCATTGAGAAAGTGTTTGCTGTTGTAAGGCCTACTTGTGGTTATTTTTCTGCACTCTTGTCAAACTGATTGATCTAGGGAAGGCCAAGACTCTCTCAAAATTTCTCTTGACACTTGTAAAAACAGTTAAGAGAGAATATTATGATAGGTATGGAAGTATAAGGGCAAGAACTTGGACTTGACTCCAAATGTATGTGCAGGTGGAGCTTGGTGGTGGTGGTAGCTTTGGGGGGGAGGGGAAGTAATAATTGATGGATGGAAATGTACTAAGAGGCGACATTACTGGGAAGAGAAGATAGATGCCTGCTAAATTGACCTCCTGGGATTCTTGCTGAAGTTAGGCCAGATATGGAGGAATCAAGACACTGGTAGTGAGGTATTGAGGATGGGAAGATGTTCTCTAAACTGCCTTATTAGCAGGATATTTGCTAAAACTAGACTCTGTAAGGATGGACATGAGGTCCACAGTCAAGGCCTGGTTGAGGAGAGAACTCAGATGAGCCTGACAGAAGTTTAATCCAGGAGAGTCTTTGTCAGCTGCAATTCAGATGCTTTTGTAGGGCATTGAGGCTCTTCACACACAGGGCTGCTGACCTCCTAACCTTACCCCCTTACTCCATGTTCCATCTGTGCTCCAGTTCCCTGCAAAAGACCAGACTGCGCAACACCTCTCCCTCATTCCACCACCCCCGCTTAGCCCCAGCTGCTCAAATTCCATATGCCTGAGATGACCATTCTCTAAACATGGCAAGCACCCATTTGTTTTAGGTTCTCACCCCACTGTGACTCACCCAAAACATTGACTACTCCCTCTCTTCTGCCCCCACGGTCAGCTTAGATGTTTCCTCCTATGCACCCCTGGACCAGGCACCACTCCCATTTGACCTCCCTGAGTACTGCGTTCCATTTATTGGGGTGTATGTGTCCTTTGTTGCAGTTAGACTGAAAGCCCTTTGAGGACAGGACATGTGTGCTATCTGTTTCTCTCTCCAAGGCCTGGAACAGTGCTTGGAACAGAGTAGTTGCACAGTATAGATGTCTAAAAGGAAATCAAATCTAATCCTCCTAGGCTGTCAGAACCTGGAGTTGTTTACTTGGTTTGACACTATTTGAACTCTGGTAACTTATTTTCCTACTTTGAACCTCTTCTTGGTTCTGTTGTTATTGTTGTAAACACTTTTTTAGGGGTCCTAATATAGTAAATGCTTATTGACAAAAACCTCAGACCATGCGGAACATTAACTGAAGAAGGTAAAACTCCCTTTTAATTTTATGAATCAGAAAACTCGGTTGCCAATATTTTATTATTACAGCTCTTTTCTATAAAACAACACATTTGTTTTAACAAAGGTATGATTTTATAAAATCTGTTGGAACCCACCTTCTAACATCAGCATTTTTAAAGTTGCATATAATTCCATTATATGTCAAATCAGTACTTTAACCATTTCCTGCGAATAGACTGAGATTTTTTTTTCCTGTTATAAACAACGTTCTGGTAAATATGGATACACACATCTCTTTGTGCACTTGCCCAATTATTTAGTTATAATATATTCCTAAATTGGGGTTGCAGGGCAAAAAGATTTACAGGTGACTTTAAGGTAGCCATAGTTTTAAGGGGAGAATTTAAAGGTGGTGAACTGCCTTTTGTTTTCTAGTCTCATTTCTCTACCCACACGATGGAATTGCTGTCTTTTGGTCTCAGATGTCATCCCTTCATACCTGAGCTAAGTTAAATTCTTACCAAGAATGTGTGCTTTGTCATGTGCCTTTAGCCCAGGATATGGCAATGCTTCTGGCTTTTTAATGCAAACCATAGGATTTTGTAGACTGTTCCTTGACAGTTTCAGTATCTGTAAAGGCAGGAACAGGCACAGTGCAGGTTTTCTGATCCCATGCAGACCGGGTAAAGGAGGAGTCAGAGTCCTCAGTGGTTTTGAAGGTTTTTATTGGGGTTCAGCGGGTACGTGGCAGGCAAGGGTGCTGGGGGGCTGGGAGGCCCCCACCAAATCCTCACTCTATCTGGGCTCTCTGGTGATCTCGGCTTCTCTTCAGCTTCTGCTGCTGCTTTCTCGGCTTCTGGCGTCCCTGTGACGCCGCCCTTAAGAGCACAGTCTTAGCGCAGGTGCACCCACTTCAGGTACCCGCCATCAGGCAGGCTTTCAGGATCACAGGGTTCCCTCATCTATCCTGATGGCGGGAGGGCAGAAAAGCCTGATACCTTTTACCTTACCCTACAGTATCCTAGGATGTTGTTTCTTGGGGTGATCAAAAGCTAAAGCTCTCTCTTGAGGAAAAGAGAGATAGAGGCCAAGATTGTAACCTTAAATAAAAATAGGATGGTGCTAACTTTTAATGGCCTCGGTAGTACTTAGGGAACAGTAAGTTGCGAAGGGATTACAAAGTCCTCTCCTAAAAGAACACTTTTCCCCCCCTTTCCTCCCTGGTTACCAGTACTCTGAAAAAAAGCAAAACAAAACAAAAAAATTCAGATGTACACCAAATGTAGGGTCAGGAAGACCACAGTGCAGGTTTTCTAATATCCAGCAGACTGGGTGAAGGAGGAGTCAGAGTCCTCAGTGGCTTTTGCAGGCTTTAATTGGGATTTACCAGGTACGCAGCAGGCAGGGGTCTGGGGGGCCGGGAGGCTGGCAGGCCTCCCAGCCCCCAGCAAATCCTCACTCTATCTGGGCTCTCCAGTGATCTCTGCTTCTGCTTCTTTGCTTCTCTCTTAGCTTCTCTCTCGGCTTCTCCTGGCATCCCCGTGACGCCGCCCATAAAAACCCAGTCTCAGCCCAGCTGAATCCCATCTACCTATGCCCACACCCTACTCCAGGTGCCCGCCATCAGGCATGCATTCAGGACCGCAAGGATCCGTCATCTATCCTAATGGCGGGAGGGCAGAAAAGCCTGACATTTTTCCTTACCCTACACCAAAGTAGAACAAATAACAAAATTACTGACAGTTTCAACCTTCAAATGACTGACTGATCTTACCCTCCTAACATTTCTCGCCCAAATCACTCATGTTTTTAAATGAAATCTTGTAATAGGATTCCCTCCATATTGTGCAGGTCTCAAATCCTATATCATTTTATCCCTAATTTTTAACATTTATGTCTAAAAGATCAGAACTCTTAAAACCACAATAATGTTATCACAATGAAAATATGAGCAATTCCTTAATGTCAAATAACCAAAGTTCCCCCCTAAATTTCTTCTACAGTTGGTTTGCTCAAATCAGAATTCTAGCTGCTATTGATTTCAAGCAAGGAAAAAAATGCACGTAGCGTAGCAACCTTGAAAGAAGAGGAAGGCTTTAGACATAGAGTCACTGTATGTGGCAGTAGAAACACACCCGGAGCTATCAGGGCTAATCAAGATTCCCAGCCCATCTCCCTTAACAATGGTCATGTCCTTGTTATCCTTTTTAACGAACCAACACCAGCATTGCAGTGACACCCAGAAAAGCTATTTAAAGAGCTTCATGCTTTGTAGCTTTTCCCCTGCTGCTGCTTCCCCTTGCTTTATCTGGCTTGCTTAAATGTCAGGAAAGCAGGCAGACACACCACTCATTTGCCTTCCAAGCACAGTCCCAGCTTTACTAGATGGCACCACTGCAAGTCTTCAGGTGTGTGTAGATGTATCAGTGCTTATTACCCTTTCAGTCAGTGAGTGCCCATCCTTGATATGTGCGGAATAATGAAGTCAGTCCACAGAGCTGAAGGGAAACATGGGTGAGAATAAAATTCAGAGCCACATAATACTTCAAGAAAAAAGGTTCGTAGTTCTTTTTACGTTTCTTTTCCCTTTTTTCATTAAAATAAATCATTTGAAGGGAAAGGTGATTGGAGAAAAAGTGGAAATAAAAAAATTTCAGTAATTTATGCTTTAACTTCCTAGACTGCTGAATATAGTTGTAAGAGCTGCCGATCAATATTATTATTTTAGGAACATTTTATTTCAAGATTGTGGTTGCATCATTCTGGATTGACAAAACTCAGGGAGTCTTCCTTTTCCAGGCTCTCTCAGAAAATATTCTCTTCCATTACCAGGTTTCATTTCACCTTCTGAGAAAATGAAGAACAGTCTGCTTCAGTTCTCTGAGGAGGTTGTAGTGTAGTTTTTCTCTGAACAAACTGTTTGGCACCTCACTCCTCGGAGATTATCGATTTTCATCTGGGAGGCTGGGTACACAACTGCATCTGACGTTAGAAACTTTGGGCAGTCTTCCGGGAAGGGACTTCTCTGTTCCCCTTTTATAGCTGTCCCCTGCCCCACAGAGAGGAACAAATGCCAATCTGATGGGTCAGTGTTCAAACCTTGGTCAGCCCTGGTGACTGGGGCAGGATCCACATGGTGGTCAGTTTCTCCCTGCATCTGGCCTCTGGTAAGCTGACCTGGGCTGGCTTCTGGGGGCTATTTCCCCATCTTTTCTCATGCTACTGAGTGGATAAGTTAGTCTGGGATCCCAGATTCAGATCCATGTGGGCTGGTCTCAAGCTGAGAATAGGTTTGGTTGTGGGATGGTGAGGTGGTTAAGGTGAGAAAGGTAGGAAGGCCACATAAGCCTCCGTTGTCAAGACTTTGGCCCGATTTGGTATCGGGATGATGGGCACTAGCACTGACCCAGGTGATGCTCTGATACCTGCTGTGTGACTTCCTGTGTGGAGCAGAGCTGCTCAGCCAGCAAGAAGGAGGGGGCTGAATGTGAGGGGAGCCTTCTGGAATTCCTGGATCCCTGGTACTCATGCCATCACGATAGCACCAAAGCCTACTCTTAACTACTAATCGTTTGTTTATGTAATATTCGTGAAAAGTAGACTTTAATAGGGAAGTGTTTAGCTCTTTGGTAATAATTACTAAACAACACAGCCTACTAATTATCTGCTCAAACAAGTTGGAGAAAACCACCCTAAGTACTATATTCTAGAGCAGTGTTGCTCGCTCATGTGTTTGTTAATTTTTCCTTAATAAATACAGCTCTTGGTAAAGACTTGACTCGAGGATCTAATTAAAACAGTGTTTTCAGATCTAGACATTTATCCAAACAAGCTTATTAAAGGGGCAAATATACACCTATTTGATATTTCTTTAGCTCCATGAAAACAAATATAAAGCGGTAGCATGGAGATTAATGGAAAACTGGAAATCAAACTTCTTTGTTACTAGGAAAATGTTCCTTTTATAAAGTGGTGTCTTTGTGTCCTGTAGAGTTTTTGCAGTGTCAGTGTGATACTGGACTGTATGAAATGGTAGCCTCTCCTCATGTGACTGTGGAGCGCTTGCCGGTGGGTAGTCCAAACTGGGGTGTTTAAGAGATGGACAGTGTACACTGGCTTTCAAAGACAGTACCAAAAAAGGGCATGTAAATAATCTCATTGACTTTGTGGCATTCGTTACATGATGTTGAAATGATAATATAGTAGACATATTGGGACATATAGTAGACATCAATAGAATGAATTTCTCTTCATTTTACTTTTTTTTGAATGTGACTTCTAAAAAATTTAATGTTATGTGAGTGGCTTACATTTTTGGTTGGCATTCTATTTCTGTTGGATGTCACTATAACATTTAGATGCTGACATTCTCATTGTTTTTGCACTTATTTATTTCAGTTCTACTCTGGTATATCCAGGGCCTACAGGGTGCCAAGCTCACTGTGAAACATTGTGGACTTAGGTTAAGACAAAATCCCTGCCATCAATAATCATACAGTCGTATGGGAGAAATTAAGTTAAAAAACGAGCGTGGGATGAAAGTGCAAAGAAAGGAAAGCAAGCCTTGTTGGAGTTTAGGGAGTTAACATACGTCGAGAGACTGCAGCATCTATGTTCTACTTCAGGGAACCTCAGACATGGACATTTGTGCCTTATCTTGAAGCTGGAGTAGAAGTCACCTTGCCTGCTTCTTTAGCTTCAATTACTTTGCAGTTCTACAAAATTGCAAAGTTCCATTTTAAATATTGTTGAGAAAATAGTGGAGAAGTGATGAGTGCGGTTAAACTGGTCTATCTCCTGTGTTCCCTGCTCCCCTCAACAAATCTGACATTGAGGATTGCTGCCTGGGGCTCCTGGGAGGGGCCGTTCATGCACGTCTTGTAATTATGTTCAGTAGTGGGTTTGCGACGCATTTGTAGCGGATGACAATGAGAACACTAAGAGGTGACACGGTACATGGTTTGAAAAATGCCACCCTGTTGCCTGGCTCCGACGCAGTCAGCTGGGAAAGGGAGAGGAGGCCTGGGGTCCTCCCCGCTGTGCCCTGTGCCGGGTGCTCCAGGTTCACTGCTCTGCTGGCCTCTCGGATCCGGTGGACCTCCCAAAACTTGTGATGTTTCATTTCTAGGCCTGGAGCACCGGGAGAGCACCTGTCTCCGTTCTGTCGCTCATGCTCGGTAGGAATGACAAAATCTCTTGTTCTGGAAATGTATTTCCCTTTGGGTGCCTGCAAACTGCTGCCACCAACACAAAAGCACCCATTAGAGGGACTAGTGGGGGGAGGCCACACTGTGCTGGGAAACCATGGAAACGCTGCCTTTGTTACTCCCAGGGCCCCCTTCATTGTCCTGGCATCTGTGTGGGGGAGACACCGCCTTGCAGGTGAAGGCCACACAACTCTTTGGGGAAGGAATTGATTCAGTGATGAAAAAAATCTCTTTCCCATCCCCACTCATGTCCTCTTTGTCTGGGTTGACACAGAATTGATTTTTCCTCCTTTGTAAATGGCAAAAAAAAAACACTGTGATGGTGACATGAAAGCCCAGCAACAACAAAATTAGCCATAATCTCTCCACTCTACATCATCCATTTTAATTTTTATATCCTCTTTTTTTTCTCTCTTGGTTGATACTTAACATTAAAAATTGTATTTCCAACCACAGATACACACTTATGCTTTGGTTTTTTGCTGGTATTTACTCCATAAATATTTTCCCATGTGTAATATTGTCCTGGCTGTAATTTTCAGTGATGACATGTCCGTTAGATTGATGGGTCACGATTTGCCAACCCATTTGCTGCTGCTGATCGTTCAGGTCTGGCTTCCCCTTGCTTTGGGTGAGGGTTCAGTGAATGTCTGCGTGCACAGACCTGTTTTCTTTTGTTGGGTTCTATCTGCAGGATGTGTTGTCAGGAGTAGATTTATTGGCCCCAAGGTGTAAACATATTAATTGATCCTGTTAAATATATCCTGTTGCTTTCTATAGGATTTATCAACTCCTACAATCCCTGGGGGTTATGTGAGAATCTCATTCGTCCCCAAATGAATTCACTTATGAAGCAAAGGAGGTAAAGACAAGGTGATTTGTAATTTGTAGAGCAGTGGTCTGGGATTCATGTACCTAGGGTTTTGTTCCAGGCATTTCCTTTCATTTATATAAATTTTTAATTAATAGTGTTAAGTATTCAGTGATCTGTTTCAATATGAGATATTGCTGTCAGTGGTTACTTCCAGGGTCAGGCTGGTGTGATGGAGTCTCTGACAGTTGGAAGGCTTGCTGTGCTCTGCCCCCCAACATCCATTAGAGGAATTAATTGAAGGATGTGATTTACACTTGAGTTTAACTCAGGATTCTTCTTACATAGTCACAGATATCATTATTTCTGCTTTTGTGGTCAATGAACTTCAGTCTTTCTCTGTCTTAACAGCAGCACACACAGGGATATGCTCATTAGATGGCCTGGGGCATCTGTTGGGGATCCATCCTACTTCTAGGAAGTGTGGTTATACCACTCAGAAGGCATGACTTCATGCTTTGAGAGCCATATATACTCCATGGACCAGCTTGCTCTTTAATTGTGGGGGAGCCCACTAACCTGCTCGTCATCCTGTGGGCATCACTGGCAAACCCAGGCCTGGTACAGAAGAACCTGGTAAGGTAAACAACAACAACAAAAAGGCAATATGAAGAGTAAATCTCGAATAGGGAAGGAAAGTGAGGAAAGAAGTGCTATGGGCCCTTTGCCAGTGTCTTTGTTCTCTTAATTTACCTAGAGGACAAGACAGATTTCCTTTCTTACAAAATTTACTTTGAATTGCAAAGTACTACCCTCTATTGCACTCTTTTTTGGTGCCTTAATTATCAAAGTATTAAGAAATGAATTGGTTTGTGAATAATTTATAACTTTGGTTAAATCATAGGCTTTAAAATGACAAATTAAGACACTCATGGTATAAAACTCAAAAAACACAGAAGGAGATAAAGAGAAAGGAAGGATGGGATAAGAAACCTCACATGGGAGAAAAGCTGTTCAAGGTGACCCTGTGCTTGAGGGAGTGAGGAAGTGTGTGAACAAGTGTGTGAGCCACATTCAAGAAACATTAGTGGAGAAGAACTGTAAGATTAGAACAGACAGGAAGGAATCAGCTGTGGAGAGTCTTGAAATTGGACTAGAGGAATTGAAATTCAAAACGGTTGATTTATTAGTCTATTCTAGCCTGTAGCTAGTTCAAAATATTTCCATGAAGTATTCCTCTTAAACGTGTGCATCTCTTGGACTCAAACATTCTTTATTAGGCTCCCATGCAGGCAGGTAATGTTGAAGTTTGCTTTTCAGTTTTATGCCTGGTAGTACAACGCAGAATCTTAAGTTCTCATTTATTCCAAATGGGTTTCAAATGTTTTTGGTCCTTATCACCCCAAACATTAACATATATTGTTTAAATCCAATAGCTGGTAGATAAATTTTTTCAGCTGCTGGCTGGCTGTCATATATGATTTTCCCTCAACACCCACCCGCTCCAGTCAGCAATACTGCTGCTTAGCTTTAACTTGGTGTTTCCCATAAAAGCCATTGTGCTGAGACATTCATTTGGGAACTATGGTAGGAGAAGGTAGCTGTAAATTGGGGCTACACTTGAAAGTGGAGAATTTTTTCCCCCTGTTGCTGCTCTTGCATTGATAGCAAATTATACATGAAGGCCAGAATCAGCTTCTATGTTATTGTTGTGATTTCCATCTAGAAGGCTATGTAGGGCATTCCAAAGAATACAATTACAGTCTTAGAATGAGAAGACTTCTAGAGTAGACTTCTGGATGTTTCAATGTGTTTCTCATTTACATGGATCTTCAGGATTATGATGCTTTTCTTATGAAATTATGTGTTCACCATGTTCTTTATTTTAATAGTCTATTTTTATTCTAAATTCATTTGTAGGTTCAGCTATATTACAAAACTCTTTTAAAGAGTTGTTTCCATCTTTTTAAAATAAATGCTTTTTATTTCTTTTTTCTTTTTCTACTGCATGGGCAAGGATGTCCAGGATAATCTAAAATAAAAACAGTGATGGCAGGAATCCTGGTCAGTTTCTTGATCTTGAAACAAAGTTTGATATAGGTATTAATAAATGGTTATTGTAAAGAAGTACCATTCTAGCCCTATTTTGTTTTGGTTTTAATCCTGAACAGGTCTTGAAGATATTGATTGTGTCTTACTTGGATTGTAATGATCTTAGAAAACAATTCCCTGCTTGCTCTGCAATCTCTAGTTTCTCTTGAATGCTGTAGCTGACATCTTTCTGAAGTAGCACTCAGAATACGTCAGTTCTCTGCTCAGAAACATTTAAGGACTCTCCATTGCTTACTAAAATAAATCTAACTCCTCAACTTAGTTCTTGTGATTTAGCATATCCCTGTACAATATGTTCCCCTCAGCCTTTTGCCATGAGCACTCCACTCCACTTCAGGACTCTGCCATTGCCAACCAACTGTACACTGTACCCCGAGTTCAGCCTGCACTTCCACTCTTTCAGGTCTTTGTTGATGATGTTGCCATCACCCTAGAAACTCATTGGGAGGCATTTCCT
This sequence comes from Talpa europaea, assembly GCF_964194135.1. NCBI lineage: Eukaryota > Metazoa > Chordata > Mammalia > Eulipotyphla > Talpidae > Talpa > Talpa europaea. The sequence continues at coordinate 91,507,746 of NC_140073.1, forward strand.
TTTGTCTCAATTACCTCCTTTCACAGAATTACCTGACTTTGAGCCCCTTTGCAGCGGGGGTTTGCTTGATTACTTTTTTTCCTTTTAAAAGCATCTTTATTGAGGTATAATTTGATATGCATAATTTGATTTATTTTCATATTCAGTATATGATTCATAATGGCTACGCAATACGTGAAGAAATGAATGACTAATACAGAAATTCTTGTGGTTCTTCTTGTCGTCTTCCCATTTGAAATTATTTTTGGTTATTTTTCCTCTCTCCCTCCCTCCTTCAGTCCAACCTGCAAAGTAAAGGAACTGCCCACATATTTCTTTTATGAAATTTACCATAATTTGACCCAACTTCATTCAAGCATTCCTTAAGTAGCACCATTCATTTAAACCACCTTAACCGACTTACTATCTAATAAAAGAGACTGACATACACACACCCAAATAATGCTAGTACAACTGATAAGTAATGGAATTGTACTCAGGATTTATTGAGTCTGAGATACCTTAAGTTAAGGGCAAATTTTGCAAAGTGGTTCCATTTTCCAAAGAATAAAAACTGTTTTGTATTGAATATCCAAATTCCATCAGGTTTTATTCAGCTATACAGTTGGCAGAGCCAAAAAGGAAGGAAATTAGAGATTCAATAAGTGTGGAAAATGATTGCTTTCAAATAATTTCCTCTTCTATTAAAATGTAGAAGCTACACACAGAACTTCTTTTGATTTTCAACTTACTAGTTTGACAAAATTATTTCAATTTGAACTGAAAACTGCCATCATACAGAAAGAAAGGTTCAGGAAATTCTAAATTGAAGACATTAATACAAATGAACTATACTTGAAATTCTCTTGATAGCCTTCAGTTCTGAAAGGGAAATGTCTGTAATTTGCCTAAATTGCCTAAAAGGAAAGGAAATAAGAGATTTCCTTCCTTGAATATCTGTTTCCTAGAGGTTTCCTAATAACTAGACTACAGAGTGATTGAATTATTATTATAACCTCATAGTTATTATTTTCATCTCAAGAAATGTGGTTTAATTTCGGCTGAAGTATACATTTCAAATAATTTTATGTGTCATTTATATAATAAATCAGTAGTGTGCCATAGAGTCTAAAGATCAAAACTATTTTAGATGAACCGATTTCTTTTTCTTAAAGATGGTCAATTGTTCATCCAACTTATTCTCAGGAAAATGGAAATAGGAAGGTAAGGTTAAGGGAACTATGAAGGTAATCACAGTGGTCAGTAGTTTCTTTTACTCCTTTAAAGTTCTTAACTTTTTATTCCAAATGTGATTATATATGCATTTTATGACAATTAAGAAGATTTAGGATGGTAGAATTTGTAATGTAGAAATAGCCCATGGCTTCTATCTCCAGAATAACCACTGGTAACTGATAGGTGTTATATTATTCCAACATCTTTTAAAATTATAAATATTAAAATAATTATAAAATGTCACAATAAAATTATTTAGTGGCTATAAAGCAATATATGTAACACAAATAAATTACTCAATTAAGTGAACACCATGGAGTCTCATCCATATAACAGTGCTGTACCAAGCACTGGGATGCTTCTCATCCTAGGAGAAAGCACTTTCTTGAATTTTGCTTTTATCATTTCCCTTTATGGTTTTACTGCAAATGATTTTAGGCCTAAATGATATATTGCTTACTTTTGCTTGGTCCTGAATCTATAAAATTTTTATAAAAATATTGTGAATATTCTCCTGTGACCTCTTCTTTTAATATTTATGTTTCAAAATGACTCCTTGAAGTTGCTGTACATTTTTTTTGGTAGAAAAACATAGCCTGTTCCAATCCAATACAGTATGGATGGTGTATTAGTCTGCTCTGGCTGCCCTAACTAAATTCCACAGGATGGATGACTGAAACAATAGAAATCTATTTTCTCACAGTTTTGGAGACTGGAAGTCCAAGATCAAGATGCCAGCAGAGTGGGTTTCTGATGAGACATCTCTTCCTGGTTTGTAAATGACATTTACTCTGTCTTTTCCCACATGGCCTCTTCTTGATATATGGCTTAAAAGTGAGAAGTCTCTAGAGTTGCTCTTCTTCTCTTAAGGACACTAGTCCTATTGTTCAGGCCTCACTCTTGTGACTTCATTTAACCTTAATTGCTTCCTTGAGGCTCTGTCTCTGAATATAGTCACAGTGGAGGTTAGGGCTTCAGCACAGGAATTTTGTGGGGATACAATTTTGTGGGGATACAATTTTATCCACTGTAGGTAGTATGCACAATAGGTCTGCTACATGGGGGCTCAGAGATGACAAAACTGAAACCTTTCTTCTGTAGGTGAGAGCCCACAACAGATTTCTTTGCTTTTTCCTGATAAGAAGGCTCAGCTTCCCCAGAGGACAACTCCTGGGGCGCACCACCAGAGAGTGATTTTGTGAGCATGAAAAACATGCTGAGCTGAACTTTCAACCAAGGGAGCAGAGAGGCCAAGTAGGAGGGAATGAATTTTGAATGTGGAGTATTGCCATTGGCTTCCCTGAAAGTCAGATGTTGCTGTCACTGTGGGGAAGAGGGCTGAATGAAAAGAACACTACAACAGTTAGACCATTTTTTATAGACTTCCTCCCCTTTGGAACTGATACCTGTCCTGTTTTATTTAATTAGAAAAGAGAATTGCAGTCAAATGTTTTGGGAGAGTGCCCTATAGGAGAGAATAGGGAGATGATTCTTAGTATCATTTACCTTGTCTTGCTGGAACTGACTGGCATTCCAAGAGGTTGTACAATGCCACGAGAAAAGACAATAGGAACCTAAAAAGCTAAAAATGACATCCATTTGGGACTGAGTTATTGTAATTGCCATTCTATGAATGGTGCGCCTATTGCACAATTTTGTGATGAGAACGTTTGTACTGGAGCAGCAGTTTTCAAATTTTTACAAAGAAAAGAGACATGTATTTGCCAGGAATGAATATAAACTGAGAACAGTAATATTTGAAGGACCGATGTTTATATTAATAACAGGTACCCAATATGCAGAAGGAAATTTTCTGTGAAATAGAGACATTTTATATATATATATATATATATATATATATATATATATATATAGTCCTTGCTTCTGAAATAAAACCATTGTATTATGTGCTTGCTATATTTAGAATATTAATTAAATGGTATATTTTTCAGAATTATTTACCTATATAATTCTTTTGGTGGAGGAGACATGTTAATCTTTTAAAAAAGATTTGATGGTAAAACATAAGTAGCTACATCCTACTGTTTCCTTTTATTTATGTTTCAATATGGTTGCAGCTTTTATTGTTAAAAACCCTTGGCAGTTTCAGCTTTTGGCTAAACAGGAATAGAAAACAGGTGAAGTAAAGCAAATTAAAGGGATTTATCTCAGTCTCTTGAATGAGAACATTCTATCCATGCTTATGCTTTGTGGGAAAAAAAAAAACTGTATAGTCAAAAGTCCTCACTTATATAGGCTCCTTAAAAATGGATTCAACAGATTTCCTGAGCCAACTAGTGGGATTGTCTTCCTCATGAATTCCATGAGGTGGGGTCTTCCATTCACCCCTGTACCCTTATATTCCGCTCCTGCTTTCATGGCTAAATATAGGATGGTCCTGGGGCACTGAGTGAGCAAGGTAATAGCATTTGGGGTACCTGCTGTTTATCCCTGCCCTACTTCAAGCTCAGCTCAAACCAATACAGAGATAATTTAGTCGAGAGCTGCCCCAGAATCTGACTGCTCAGTCAGATTTATTGAACTATTTTTCTACTGTTCAGGAAGCTCATTTGATTCTTCCTTGGAAGCTAATCTGCTGATTTTGTGATTTTTCTTATTTGCCCTCTCTGCAGCTCAATTTTCAGTGTTCTCCAAAGATGTCTCTATTATGACAATATCACCTACTTCTCAGACCTTGAAGTAGAGATTTTCCTGATAACTTATCTCCCCTCAATCGTAAACCCACATCATTGTGGACATTCTTTGTCCAATAACCTACCTCCCCTTTTTCTATTTAAAGCTTACGGCCCAGTGATCTGTTGGTGGAAGAAGGTCTTACCTGTGCATGTTTCATGCTAAACCCAAGATGGGCCTCTGATTTGTTTTCAAAACCTCAGATATCAATTCTTTTTTTTTTTTTAAAGATTTATTTATTTATGCACACAAGAACTGGGGTGTAGGCTAGAGGTATGGGAGGTGAGAGGATTCACCAGACAGAGTAGGGAGCAGAACAGGTGGATCTATTGAAATACACTGCTGAGGGGAGCAGAGGGCGAGACAGGAGAGGTCTGCTGTGCCATGTGGGTAGCTCCCTGGCCGGGGAGCGAACTTGGGCTGCAGTGGCTGCTGATAGCTTGATAGTGGAGACATAGCCCCTGCATCATCACCAACGAGGGCCTTAGACTTCAATTCTTATAATATCCCCTCAGTTTTTCTTGTAGGCCAATGCAGACAACTAACACAGAGGCCACTCCCCATTTGCAAACAGCCCTGTGAGTGTCTCTTCATCACAGGGCTGACCTGCCTTTGCTTCTTTACAAGATTCTGGCCTCCTTTCTGACAGTTGATGTTAATTGTGAGATGAAGTTTGCATTTAGTCACTTCCATGGCAACATTGATCAGGGAATTGACACTTTTATTTTCTAATTACAAAGCTCCTTGGGGAAAGGGTTTAATATTTCATTTCAATAGGTATAAGAGGTACATTGGTGACAAAGAACGGAGCTCTCACTTACAGACCAGAGGGAGAAGAGAGCAGTCATTTCAGACAGTGTTGGGGGCAAGGCCACATGTGGGACCAGTGGGAGGGCACCTGGGCTAGAATGGGGCAGGTGGTGTGGGCAGGAGCTGTGTTGGGGGAAGCTTCCCGGAGGGGTGAGATAACCTAGGGAATTGATGACTGGTCTCTAATAGGAACAGGGTATCATTATATCATTAGCAGGTATATAAAAAAACAGTGCACTATAGTGACAGAAATCAAAGATGGCGGTGCTGAGGTGGGGTTGACTAGAAAGGAAGACAATACAAATGTCCTACATCTTGTTTTAGGTGATGACTACATCAGTGTACATGATTGTCAAATTGTTACAGAGCAACCCCCATATAAAATGCGTTGCCTAACTGTGGGTCCTCACCCGCACACTTAAAGGGGACTTATTAATGCTAAATTGCAGACACACACAAAAGGTTGATAAAAGATTTATTTACAAGGGAAGGAGAAATGGGGAAATGAATAAGTCAGGGAGAAAAAGAGGGAGATAAGTTCATATATATGCATCCTAACTGTTCTGCTGACCTGGAATCCCAATGACCCGCCAAGCTGGTGAAAAACTGAGTGCTCCATGTGGCCAAGAGAAAGACTCCAGGCCACATGGCCAGTTAAATACTCAAACAGAGAACATAGCTGCTTAACTCCGCCCTCAAGTCCTCACAGCTTCCTTTTGGTGATCATGGGATTTGTAGTTCCCAGTGTCTTGATGGAGTGGGGGTGGAGTCCACAAAGCCTGTATGGAGTTTGCTCAGGACATTCTTTCCCCCTAACAAAATCATCTGGTGGAATACTTCAAATCTACGTTAGATGTAAATTAAACATAAAGTTTATTGTGAAAAGCTTTCTAAATATCAATATGTACAAAGATCCTCAAGATATGTTTAGTGAAAGAAGCAAGGTAGAGGTAGATCTTCTGTCTGTACAAAGAACCATGGGTGAGGACCTGCAGCTGGGTTGGCCTGGTAAGAGTTGAGCAGCTGGCATTGGAGATTTTTCACATATACTGTTTTATACCTTTTGCTGTTTGAACCACAAAAACATTTTTCTTGTTCAAAAAATTAAAAAGAAAACACATTGAAACATCAATGAAGAGAATTAAAACTGAGAAGTAAATAGTTTCTTTATTCTTTGTAGCAGGTATTTATTTACCAATGAAATGATTTTAAGCTTCCCAGCACTGCTCTGTACCTAGCTGGGATTATGTGCCACCCTGGAGCAGGCTTCCCTCAGCTCAGCTAAGGCCTCTGAGTTTTCCTGAACCCTCTTCCATCAATTTCTGGTACCTCAGAGGAAACATTATTTACAGTCCTTGAGGGAATCTGGATAATGTCCTTGGGAGATAAATGGCTTCAGTTACAGGCTTTTCTTAAAGGGTCAGTGTGCTATCCAGAGGCTAGGGTACTCGGAACAAATGTAAGCAAGGTATAGTTTTTTAAAAAGGTTTTTGAGAAGAATTAAGTAGTGTCTGTTACTTCTTGCTTTTCCTACTGGTGGGCTGAGCATGGACCTGGGTTTGGGGTAGGGTCAGAGGGTTGAGGTGGGGGGGCTAGGAAATGGCATACAGGATTGGGCCCTGATAGAACAGAAATCCTGCCTTTCTTTCACCTCATTTTAGTACCTCCTTTCTATGTGCAGAGACTGGCAACACTTCTGTGGTTAGTAGACCAGCAGAAATGCCTCTCACAGCTCTGGACCCCCTTCCTGTGGTTTTATCTCTCTGAGTCCTAGTTCTCCGCCCATTGATCCTATAGGGGGCAAGGTTGAGAATGCCCAAACTGCCAGCGTATCTTTAATAAACACCACGCAGCCTCTGTTCCTTCAAACATTTCTTACTTTCTCCTTTCATACTGTTTACCTTTCAAATGAAGATGCTGTTAGTTTTTCTCCTGGGAGACTGAGAAGAATGAAAAAGCTTTGGGAGCCATCTTGTATATTCCAGTAAAGAGACTTATAATAATAGCATCTCACATTGCTTCTGCATATTGTTACTTGGATGCTTTAAACTCTTTCCTTGCCAAAATACAGAAGATTTATTTTGTATTATGTTATTAGCTGATGTAAATGCAAACATCTTATCAAAGTAAAAATAATTCTTGGTGCCTATCGAGTTTTAATAATTCTTGGTGCCTATCCCATGCCTCATTCTTGGGATGCCTGCTTATACCCTGATCCCCTAAAACTTGACACTTAAGGTCTGGCAATAGCTTTCTTGAGCACTGAATTGAGAATTATAAGGCTGTATGTACATGAGCTGTACTTATGCTCTGTGGGCAATGTGCTGTGATTGATTACTGATGTCTGCTATGGTGTTGGAGAAAGAAGTGGTGTCTAATTCTAGGTTTTTGCCACACTTTCCTTGGTCAGTCTACCCTAAATTTCTTTATGTATTATACAGTACCTAGGATTTTTTTACTAAGTATCAGTTCAATAAATATTTGCTTATTTGCTTTTTTTTTTTTTTTTTAAGTTTGCTCTTCTGGAAACATGATTCTCCAAACAAGTAAGTCTACCTTTACAAGCACAAGGCTACTGACATGAGACTTATTTCTGCCTAATAGTAGGCACTGAGGTCTGATTCCTGTTCCTTTCTCCTCCCTTGAAAGAACCTTGGCTTAGCTCCTTTGCTTCATAGATTGTGATCCATGCTGCAGATTTTAAAGATCTCCTCTCACAGTTCCTCGGCAGATAAGGACACATTCTTAGTGCTATTCTTTGCAGCCCTGATGAGAATCTTGAAGTATTTACTATACTCATCATTCATGTGTAGCCTACTATTTAAAACAGTATTGGTGGCTAAACACATAAACTAGATGCCATGTGCCCAGTGTTCCTAGTGTTTACATATATTAGTTCTTTAAACCCTGTGAGATAGTTACTATTATTATCTTTTCTGTTGGAGCTCACAAAGGTTAAATAACTTGACCAAGTGCACACTGTTGCTAAGGGGAAAGCCAGGTTTCTGGCCTTACGCAGTCTGGCTATGAGGTACACTACACACTTGAGTAGGAGACCAAGATCTGCATGTTTTTGAGAAGTTATTTCTCTGGACTGATTTCCCCATCTTTAAAATGCAGGGTTGGACAGGATGTTTAAGATCCCTACAAGCCCTAGCTTATTTGATTTGAAGTTACATAATGAAGACAGCTTTGAGCCACTCTCGAACTCACCAGGAAATTTGATCAATAAGCTATGCTTGTGCTGGAAATGTAGACTGAAGATGTGAACATTTTCTTAGCACACACCAAAATTGTAGCTTATTAAGTAAGAGAAACTTATTTTCCCAAACTGAGGACACCAGTAATTATGTTTAATTACATATTGAATGGTTTTCCTGTTGTGTCAACCCATTGTCTTAATTGTGCTTAAGAACAGCAGGCTATTAATTTGAGGTCTGTGAGGTTTAAAATTGCTTTGTGTCTCAGTATAAGGATTACACAAGAGTTTAGAGATGGGGTCTGGAGTTAGAGAAACTTGGTGTAAATTCTGGATTTGCCACGTACTGAAAATCTTGACCTGTTCCATAACTTCTTTAAACATTGGCTTCCTCATATTGGGAATAACAGTGTCATCAACCCCGTGAGGTATTGTGAAGATTGAAGAGCATTAATATGAGATGTGTGGTACAGCATTTGGCATGTAAACCTTTCAGTTGTTGGCTAGCATGATGAGATGTTGATGATGGGCAGTCTCTGGACTCATTCCAGGCTTCAGCTCTGATAGAAAGCCCTGCCTGGGATGTGTCTGTGGTCTAATCTAGGTGGATTGCTGCTGTTCTGAATGACTTCTGACACTTCAGTGCTGTTGTCTATCTTGTTTCAATGTTATGTGTCTAATCTCATTTTTAAAAAACTTGTAGACTGGAACTAAGAAATTAATCAACCACTGAGGAAATCACAATTGTTAACAAGTCTCCTCAAGAGAATCATGAGGGAATAAGTGCTAATCCTAGTATTCAGCAGGAAAATTATCTTGGTAGTTGGTAATTTTAGTCAGTACACAGACATGATAATATTGAATCATATAGTGAGCATTTATTTTCTTTTCATTCCTTCCAGTCCTACTGATTCTATCAAAGAGAGAACCCCAGCTTGGTGCTAGTCTTTAATCTTCTAATACTTTGGAATTTCCCTTTTAACAAAAGAAAATAGCAGATCTTAGGTTTGGAGTCTATGGTGGACAATGATATATAGCTAGAATTCTTTAATTTTGCATTGCTTTCATTGTATTTATTTCTACTGCTTTCTATTTATAGCATGTACTGATAATAGTAATACAAAAGTATGAAAGCATATTTAGGGAAAAATGAATTGATTTAAAGAAAGATGCTGAATTTAAAGTAATGGATGGAATGTGATGATGGCAAACTTTGTGGTGGTAGCATAATGGAGCAATGGTTTGGAGAGAGAAGATTGACAAAAACTTCATCCTGGAAAGGTGAATGATTAGAAAGAGGAGAAATGAGAGGTGCTGAAGGAGAGACACAAGCATGCAGAGCTACAGGAGGAATCTTCTCAGAAGGGGCAGATTCTGGTCGAGGGGCAGATTCTGGGGAGAGAGCAGTAAAATAATGGCAGAGGAGAAGCAGCTGGGTTTGCTGATGGGACTCTGTGGCCCTTTCCTGTGGTCTTTCAGCCAGAGGACTGTTGTTGGTTAGGAATGAGTTAGAGGAAGCAAGCAGGGATAAAGAACAAGACTCAGTTCCTACCACCCCCCACTCTGCCCCAGCCAGAGAAGAGTGGGAAGTCACCTCATCTGCTACCAGTAAATTTTAGCCAATTCTTGATGTTTAAATATTTCAACAGGAAAGGAGGGAGGAGAGCAAGTATGAGCGTCTAGGGGGGAGCAAATGGCTGTGAAAATGGAGACTGAGGGAATCTATGTAAATACTGACTCATTGATCTATTGGAAGTCCCAGGGGAGGGAGGTGCCCTGCTCTGGGCACTTTTACCTCAGGAAGGGTTTGAGGCTTAGGGTGTCATATTTCAAGAAAGCTAAGAAAAACACTGATGGTAGCAGCTGCCATGCAAACCCATTAAAGGGGGATTAGTCTAGGGCCTCCCTGGTGGCGCAGCGGTTGAACGCTGGGTTGCACAGCGGTTGAACGCTGGGTTGCACAGCGGTTGAACGCTGGGTTGCGAAGCTGCCCGCTGCCTCTGAAGCGCCGGTTCGATCCCCGGCTGCTCCCCGGCTGCTCCCCGGCTGCTCCCCGGCTGCTCTCCGGCTGCTCTCCGGCTGCTCTCCGGCTGCTCTCCGGCTGCTCCCCGGCCACCAGAGGAGGGTCCCACATGGCGCGCAGACCTCTCCTGCTGCCCACTGCTCCCCGCTGCTCCCCGGCCACCAGAGGAGGGTCCCACATGGCGCGCAGACCTCTCCTGCTGCCCACTGCTCCCCTCAGCAGTGTACTTCGGTCCTTCTACCTGCTCTGCTCCCCGCTCTGGCTCTGGTGAATTCTCTCACCCTCCCGTGCTTCTGACTGTACCCAGTGCTTGTATAAATAAATAAATAAAATAAATCTTTAAAAAAAAAAAATAAAGGGGGATTAGTCTAAAGTCAACTGTTTTGGGCCCTCTGGTGCTGTGTTGTGAGCATTTTTTAAGTAAGGAAGCATGGCAGAAAGCCATTCCTTTAACTGGCTACCTGAGGAGAAGTGGGGAAGTCTCCACCTGCGTCACAGAGACTACTTTCTCCTCAAAGGTATTGCCAGCGAAGAAGGATGGCCTGCCGTTTCCTCATCGAAGACACCCGCTGTCTCTGGTGAAGGTCCCAGGTGTGGAATAACGGGCATGGAAAGGGCCCAGCTGCTCATTAACCCCAGAGATGGGGCCTCTTCTTGTCTGGACTGCTGTACCCATGTGTTTGTGTCTCTTGCATCTTCTTCCTGTATGAACTGGATCACAGAGCATGTGAGAACAGAGTGACGACTGGGCCTGAAAATCATCTGGAACAAATCTAATCTAGAAAGAGAAGGGAAGTCATTTTCTTTGTGTGGCGGTAATCCCAGTGCTCCCCTAACCTCATGTCTAAGCCTGTGGGCAGCAGTAGAAGAACAGGAAGAGGAAGGGGGGAGTTGGCTGATGTGGAGCTGGATTTGTGGCTGCAGTGGCCCTTAAGGAGGAAGGTGAGGCGGTAGGGAGTAGAGAGTGCCACTATGCCCCCGTCCCTGCTCCCATCTTATTGTGGCCCACAGCCAATTGAAGTGGTTACAGTCATGTGCCGTGAGTGGGAAAGGGGTCTCTCAGCAGACTCCCCAAGTGTTAAAGCCAATTTCCTGTCATTTGATTCATCTAGAGACCCAGTCCCAGTTTCCACCAGGCTGGAAGTCCCTGTGGGACACTTGTGACTGATCCACCCTCCAACCCCCGTCTCAAATCTTTTAACCTACTCCATTGTTGCTGCCATTTACATAAAACATTTTGGCTGACCTGGATTTACTCTTATTTCAGTGTTGCCCACCAACACAGATATGGAGTTGCTTGGAAAAAGCATCTAGTGTTTAAAAGAGTTGATTGTAGACTCCTAGGCAGCTCAGAGGCTTACTTTCAGAATCACTATCCACATGCATTTTCCATAGAAGTGCTTTGGAGACAGAGGAGGTTTGTAAGCCTGTCCCCTTCCCTCTAGAAAGCTGCCATTTGGGGAGAAGACATGTTGTCTCAAAAAGGGGACAATAACCAAAGGGTGGAAAAAAAGACTTCTGAACAGGTGAGATTTGAAATGGTTCTGGAAGAGTGGGGATAAGAGGAGTCATTTGTGGTTTGGCAATACCCGAGCAGATACCTGAGCTCCCCTGCATCCAGCCAGCTTCTGTCCTTTAGACATTCCTTATCTCATTCTTTATCTTCACCTACCAGGCTGAAGGTGACAGTCTTTTTTTTCTGTCCTCAAGGGAGAGGGAGAGCAGCTGTCTCAATTTATTTAAAAAAAAAAAAATAGCAAGATTCCTCTCCACCATACAAAATACAGCTAGGTTCATCAATTTAGTTTCTTGTTTTTGTTTTCTTTTCTTTTCTCTTTTTATTTATTATTATTTTTTATTTTTTACATCATTGTCCCCATAGAGTTTCCTTCACCAATGCACCCGTACTCCATCACCTCAGTCCCCTGTGCCCCTCCCTCCCTCTGATCCCTCTCCCCCCTCCTCCCCTGCAGGCTGTCTCTGATTTGTAATTGTCTGTTTTTGCTTTGTTGTGTTTTGTACTGTTGTTATTGTCTTTACACTGATGTCTTATTTGGTTCCCCTGTATTCCTCCTATAAGTGAAATACTCCAATATTTTTCCTTTTCCTTCTGGCTTATTTCACTGAGCATAATTCCTTCTAGCTCCATCCACATTGCTGCGAATGGCATGAGTTTATCTTTTTTGATTGCTGAATAATACTCCATTGTGTATATGTACCACATCTTCTTGATCCAGTCATCTATTTTTGGGCATTTGGATTGTTTCCAAGTTTTACCTATTGTAAATAGAGCTGCAATAAACATAGGGGTGTTTTGAATCAATGTTTTTGTGTCCTTTGGGTAGATCCCTAGGAATGGGATTGCCGGGTTCTATGGTAGTTCCATTTTCAATAGACTGAGGAAATTCCACACAGCTTTCCATAGTGATTGAACCTGTTTGCACTCCCACCAGCAATGTAGGAGAGTTCCTTTTTCACCACATCCTCACCAACATTTGTTTTGCTTTTTATTTTTTTTTTTTTGATATGTGCCATTCGTACTGGTGTAAGGTGGTATCTCAATGTGGTTGTGATTTGCATTTCCCTGATTATAAGGGATGTTGAACATTTTTTCATATGCCTGTTGGCCATTAGCATTTCCTCTTTGGAGAAAGGTCTTTTAGGTTCTTCTGCCCATTTCTTGACTGGATTGTTTATTTTGTTTTTGTTGAGCTGTGTGAGTTCTTTGTATATCTTTGTGATCAGTCCCTTATCAGTTGAATGGAGTGCAAAGATTTTTTCCCAATCAGTGGGGTGTCTCTCTGTTTTGTTTAATGTCTCTTTTCCTGTGCAGAAGCTTTTCAGTTTGATGTAATCCCAGGTGCTTATCTTTTCCTTGACTATCTTTGCTTTGGGTGATGAGTCTTTAAAGATGTTATTGTGATATGTGTCTTGTAGTGTTTTACTTATATTTTCTTCTATATATTTTATGCTTTCAGGTCTTATGTCCAATTCTCTTATTCATTTTGAGTTGATTTTTGTGCACAGTGAGAAGTGGTCTAGTTTCATTTTTTTGCATGTGGTGGTCCAGTTTTCCCAGCACCATTTATTGAACAAACTGTCCGTGTTTCATTGCATGGTCTTTGCTCCTTTGTCAAAGATCAGTTGGTCATATAAGTGTGGCTTTATTTCTGGGGTCTGTCTTCAGTTCCATTGGTCTGTGTGTCTGTTTTTATTTTAATACTGAACTGTTTTAATTATTATGACTTTGTATTATGGCTAGTATAGCTTGAAATTTGGAAGTGTGATATCTCCTTTCTCTGTTTTGCTTTGGCTATTCGTGTTTTTTTTTGTGGTTCCATATGAATTTCATCAGTATTTGTTCTATTTCTTTGAAAAATGTCATTGTTATTTTTATTGGAATAGTGTTGAATCTGTATATTGCTTTCGGTAGGATGGATATTTTAGTAATATTAATTCTTCCAATCCATGAGATGTCTTTCCATTCTTTGTGTCTTCTATTTCTTTTAAGTGTTTTATAATTTTCTTTGTATAGGTCTTTCACCTCTTTTGTTAGGTTTATTCCCAAGTATTTGATTTTTTTTGTTTCAATTATAAAAGGGATGGTTTTCTTGATTTCTTCTTCAGATTGATTGTGTATAGCAAGCCTACTTATTTTTGTGTTGATTTTGTATCCTGCTAACTGAACTGGCTGATTATTTTGAGTAGTTTTTCTGTGGAGTTTTTAGCATTCTCTACATATATTGTCATATCGCCTGCAAATAGTGATAGTTTTACTTCTTGTTTCCCTATCTGGATTCCTTGTATGTCTGTCTCTTGTCTTATTGCCCTGGCTAGGACCTCCAGTATTATATTGAAGAGCAGTGGTGAGAGAGGACATCCTTGTCTTGTTCCTGATCTTAAAGGAAAGGCCTTCAACTTTTCACCATTGAGAATAATATTGGCAGTGGATTTGTGGTATATGGCTTTTATCATGTTAAGGTATGTTCCTTCTATCCCGAGAATTTCAAGGGCCTTCATCATAAATGGATGTTGGACTTTGTCAGATGCTTTTTCAGCATCTATTGATATGATCATATGGTTTTTATTTTTCCTTTTGTTGATGTATTGGATTGCACTGATAGATTTTTGTATGTTGAACCATCCTTGTGCCCCTGGGATGAATACCACTTGATCGTGGTGTACTATCCCTTTGATGCATTGTTGGATTCTGTTGGCAAGGATCTTGTTGAGGATTTTTGCATCAGTGTTCATTAGGGGGATTGGCCTATAATTTTCTTTTTTTGTGCTGTCTTTGTTTGGTTTTGGTATTAGTGTAATGTTGGCTTTGTAGAATTTATTTGGTAGTATTCCTTCTTTTTCAGTTTTTTGAAAGAGTTTGTGTAGAATAGGCAATAATACAGTGCTGGATGTTTGGTAGAATTCATTTGTGAGACCATCTTGACCTGGACTTTTGTTTTTGGGGAGTGCTTTGATTACTGCCTCAATTTCACTGCTTGTAATTGGTCTGTTTAGTTCTATTTCTTCTTTGTCCAGCTTTGGGTGATTTTATTGTTCTAGGAATTTGTCCATCCCTCTAGGTTGTTTGTTTGCATATAAGTGTTCATAGTAATCTCTGATTATTCATTTGATTTCTACTGAGTCTGTTGTGATTTCTCCTCTTTCATTTATAATCCTATTTATATGTGTTTTCTCCCTTTTTTTTGGGTGAGCCTGGCTAGAGGTTTGTCTATTTTGTTTATTTTTAAAGAACCAACTTTTGGTTTCTTTGAGCTTTTGGATTGTTTTTTAAATTTCCATTTTGTTTATTTCTGCTTTGATTTTTGTTATTTCCTTTCTTCTACTGGCTTTAGGGTTTTTTTCTGTTGTTCTTTTTCTAGCTCTTTGAGATGTGAGATTAGGTTGTTTCTCCGAGCTCTTTCTTGTTTCTTGATATGAGCCTGCACTGCTATATATTTTCCTCTTATTACTGCTTTTGCTGCATCCCATACATTCTGGAAAGTGGTGTCCTCTTTGTCATTCAACTCAGAGTATTTTAAAATTTCTTCTTTGAAATTAGTCCAGTGATCTTCCAGTAGTGTGCATTTCAATCTGCTGAAGTGGGAGGGTTCTTTGTTTTCTTTTCATGATTTCTAGTTTGATGTGTTTATGATCGGAGAAGATAGTTGGAATGATTCGGTCTTCATATATCTGTTGATGTTTGTCTTGTAGCCCAGTATGTGATCAATTCTGGAGAATGATCCATGTGTGCTTGAGAAAAATGTGTACTCAGATTTTTTTTGGGTGCAATGTCCTATAGATGTCTGTTAAGTCCATGAGTTCTATGTCTTTATGTAGGGTTCTAGTGTCTTTGTTTATTTTTTGTCTCATTGATCTGTCCATTGATGAAAGTGGGGTGTTGATGTCTCCCACTATATATGTATTTTCCTTAATGTCTGTTTTCAGAGCTGATAATAATTGCCTAATACATTTTGGTGCTTCTTCATTTGTTAAGTATATGTTGATGAGTGTTGTTTCTTCCTTGTGTATTGTCCCTTTGATCATAATGTAGTGTCCGTCTTTGTCTCTTTTTACCTTTTTTAATTTGAAGTCTATTTTATCTGATATAAGTATAGCTGTTCCTGCCTTCTTTTTTGGTCCATTTGCTTGTAGGATTGTTTTCCAACCTTTTACTTTCAGTCTATGTTTATCTATTGTGGTTAAATGTGTTTCTTGCAGATAGCAGAAGGTTGGATTTTGTTTTTTAATCCAGCCTGCTATTGTCTCTTTTTATTGATGAGTTTAATCCATTTACATTTAGAGTTAATATTGATATGTTGGCATCTGTATTTGCCATTTTGTTTGTCTTCTTTGTGATTTTATTCCTTGCTTTATTCTGTTCTTCTTCTTCATTCCTCTGTTGGTTTTGGCTTTAGGACTTCTTGTAAAATTTTTTGAAGTGGGAGTTTAGTTGTAATAAATTTCTGGAGTTTCTGTTTGTCTGAGAAGGCCCATAATTTTTCTTCATAGAGGAAGGAGAGCTCTGTAGGGTAAAGTATTCTTGGATGGCATTTGCTGTTTTGAAGTTTGTTGAATATGCTACTTCATTCTCTTCTTGCCCATAGTGTTTCTTCAGAGAAGTCTGAAGTTAACCTGATTGGTTTTCCCTTGTAAGTTATCTGTTTCTTCCCCTTTGCCAGTTTCATTATTTTTTCCTTGTCTTGGACTCTTGCAAGCTTTACTATTATGTGTCTTGCTGTAGTTTTCTTTTCATTGTGGTAATTGGGTGTTCTTCTCGCTTCTTGTATGTCTATATTTGTCTCCTTTTTCATGCTTGGGAAGTTTTCTTCAGTTATCTCCTTGAATAATTTCAGTTCCTTTGTCTCTCTCCTCACCTTCTGGAATGCTATAACTCTCACATTTCCTCTCTTCATGGAGTCTAATAATTGTCAAAGAATGCCTTCATACTTGTTCCTTTGCACTTCTCTCTCCTTTTCTCTTTTGGCTCTTTATTTCTGTATCTTTGAGAGTACTGATCCATTCTTCCCTTTCATTGATTCTGTTTTCATTACTTTTCCTAGAGTTCTTTATCTCCTCTAGTAATCTTTTAATCTCCTACATTTCTTTTCTTTCCTTTCTTGAGGTCTCAATTTCATTCTTCAGTTTAGTGATTATTTGTCTCAAATCATTTTTTTCCCTTTCGTTTTCTTTCTGCTTTTTAATCATGATGATCATTAATTCTCTATTTGACAGGCCGAGAAGTTCTTCCATGTCATTTTTGAGCTCTGGTGACTGTTTTTCTTTTTGTGGTGTGTCTTCCTCCTTGGGCTTGCTTGGTTATTTGTATTTATCCTTCTCCCTGCTGTTTGCTTTCTAATTAGTTCTATGCGTTGGGATGTTGTGACACTTGTGTTAGCGGGCATTTCTTTGGAGTGCTCCTTCAGTAGTGTCGGAAACTGTTTACCAGACTGAGTCCAGCACCATATGCCAAAACTACACCAGGGTGTTGATGCTGTGTTGTTGGGCACTGTCCCTTACAGTTCCCTACCTCTGTATTTTCTCAGTTCCAGCAGGGAATCAGCTAATTGGTGATTTTGTTCTGGTCACTGGATGGCGCCAAAGACCTGTACTTGCTGACCTGTGTTTTTTCTCAGTGGTTCTCTGAGAAACGGAGTTGGGATGGGGAGCACCTCAACACAGGGGCTCTTGTTCAAACTGGGTGCTGTGTCTGCCCCGTGTTCACCAGGTGCTGTGCCTGCAGCTGTCTGGATCCCGTGCCCTGAATTCTGTGCTCTAGGTCTCAGTTCCAGGGCTATCAGATCCAAAGTGCTGGCTGTTACCCTGTGCAGTGCTCACTGTTAAGGCGCGTCCCATGTCCCGATCCTGCACCTGGCTCTCAGTTCCAGAATGGACTCTTGCTCCACGCTTTGTCTCCCTTCTTACCCCTGTTTGTGTGGCCCACCCTCTCTCAGAGCCTGAGGGTGGTTTTGGGATCCCTGGCTTCCAACTATCAGGAAGTTGGTGATTTTATTCAGGTCACTAGGTGGCACCAGAGATCTTTCCTAGTATCCTTTCAGAACTGCCCCCCCTCCCCCACGTTGGTCTCCAGGGGAATAGAGTGGGGGTAGCGTGGAGTGCCTCAATGGCGTGGGGGAGCTGTGTCTGCCCTGTGCCCCGCCAGCGTGGGGATCCCAGGCCCCGAATTTCATGCCCCTGTTCTCAGTTCCGAAGCCCAGTTCAGTGTCTGGGTATCCCAGTTCAGTGTCTGCAGAAATGGCGCCTTTTGCACTGTGCTCCCATGCCCAGGCGCCTGGTTTTTGATTACTCAGTGAAGGTCATTCACCTCAGTGACGGTTCCACACTTCTCACTTCTCCCTACCAACCTAGGTCACGGGCACGGGGACTGGGCAGCTGTGATCCAGGTATGCTTTTTGAGTGCACCCAGGCTTTTCTGCACAAGCTTACTGGCTGGCCTTGGGCTATTTGCAGGTCTCTCCACGGAGTCCTTATCTTTCTCTAATGGTGCCGGGAGCTGTTTGCTCACCTCCCTGGCGATTCCCGCATGTTCCCCACAGTTCCTGTTCTCTGGGTGCGGTGCCTGCAATAGTTCCTTTCCACCCACTGTCCCGCTTGATCTGCAGTTTGTTCTTGTTGTTCCTCCTTTCTGTTGGTCGGACTCTGCCTACTTTGTGGTGGGGTAGGGTAGCAGGGATCTGAGCTTTCCTATCTTTTCATCCTCTTTTATGGCAACTTTCCTCTTTGGGCAGTTTGACAGAGTCGTCTGTTTATCTTCTGTGTCCTGGTTCTCACAGGGACCTGCCGCTTTTCCTCCCTATAACTTTTTTTTTTTATGGGAGGACTTACTTGCAGCGTTTCCGGCTGCCATGTTGATCCTCTTCTCAATTTAGTTTCAATTTGGTTTCTTATCTCTAATCCTTTAGTCATCTTAAAGACCCAGCCTGGCCTCAACAGAACAGAAGAGCCACCATGTTTGTTCCCTCTCATACTTGCTGGGTAACCACCTGCAAGTTCTTTAGCCACCTCAGCTTCAGTGTCTGTGAAACAGGCACCCTAATATTTCCTACTCCATGGGGTTGTCTGAGGAGTCAGGGGTTTCTGCAGCACACTCCCCACTGCGCCAGGCTCCTGCAGTTGATAAACACTCTGTTACTATCATTCCTCACATTGCACTTAGAATCGGTCATAACCATCTAGTGAGGTGCTGATTAGCCTGCTAACATTCTGAAGACTTCCTTAAAATAGAAAAGAGTTACTTTGCCTGAGACTTTGCATTTTTAAGCTGACATATTTTTTTTATTAGACAATACTCTTATGGAATAATAAAATGATAATGAATCTGTGGTGTTATATGCAGAATGAATGAAGCAGTGTGGCACAGAAACAGTGAAGTTCCTGAAAATATCAGCCAAATTTCCAGTGTCAGTTTAGTTTTCGCATTTATGAAATTTTAAAGGGCCTAGGAGAGAAAACCACCTTCCTTCCCTGCTTCTTTACCCCCTGTTACCCCCACCCATTAGACCTTGAACTCTTGGTACTTGTTAGCTTCCTAAGATCTAACAGGTCACCTCACATTAGGGGACATTAATAATTATGTTGTATAAATGACAGTATTTTTCCTAGAAAATTTTGAAAAAAGCGGGGCAAACTGAAGTTAATGAGTGGAACTGAAGAGTAGCTTCAGGAGTGGGTGTGATCAACTCATAGTCACTCCAGTGACTTTTGGAGTTCACGCTCCCTGCTGCGGTGTCTCTGGATTTCATAGGTGGTGTGGGTGAAGGGACATGGGCATTGGGGTCAGACAGACCTGGGCTCAGTTACACATTTGCCACCTATCAATTAAGTAATGTTGGGTTATCAGTATGTTCTCCCTGTCATATGGGGAGGAGGGGACAGCACCGATTCCTTGGGTTTGGTGAGATGAGAGATGTTGCTGTGAGGTACTCCATGCCTCTGGCTTTCACTTCACCTTGATTTCTGAACAGTTCTGATGACCCACAGTGACATGCTTGAACTTGGACATTGAAGGAGGAGAAGCAATCTCTGAAGAGTCTTTTGAGAACAGGATGAATAGGCCTTCCTGGTCTTGTCAGCCTTGATGCTGGGTGATCTGTGGCCTGTGACTCTGGCATGGAGTCAGTCTACTGGACTCGTGGACATTCACATGATTCTTTGTCACCCATGTTTGTGGCATGGGTGCCTCTCTCAGTTTCACCTTGAATCTTCCTTCCTTCTTCCTCCCTCCCTCCCTCCCTTCCTCTCTCTCCCTCCCTCCCTCCCTTCCTCTCTCTCCCTCTCTCTTTCTCCCTCCCTCTCTCCCTTTCTCCCTCCCTTATACAAGAGCTGGGGTTGAGGCCAGAGATTTGGGGGGGCAAGAGTATTCACCAGAGACAGAGTGGGGAATAGAACAGGTGGATCTACTGAAATACACTGCTGAGGGGAGCAGCGGGTGAGAACAGGAGAGGTCTGCCTCGCCATGTGGGTTTCTCCCTGGTGGGCCAGGGATCGAACTCTTGCTGCAGAGGCCATGGATTGCTTCATAGTGTGGTGCTTAACCCCTTGCGCCACCAGGGAGGCCCCCTCTTTATTTCTTTGTCAACTCAGAATCCAAATTGTGTCATGTCTGTCTGTACATCTAAATATTCCCCTAAATGGTGTTCATGTTTGCGTCACTTAACATTCCCTTCTCAAAAAACAGGTTCCCACAGAGACTTGGGGAGACTTAAAAAGAGAAGCCAGATAACATGATTCCTTTGTTTAAATGTACATTATAAGAGTATATCAGCACTGGACTCCTGCCTGATTCTTCCCCCATCATCTCCAGTTACACCAGCCTAATTCCAACACATACGTTGGATGCTTCCTAGCTCCACGCAGCAATTTTTTGGGTTACTCTTCCTGCATCCTGCTTTCATTCTTCCCGTGGCTGGTAAGCCTCTAGACGCCGCTCTGATGGCCCACACCATCCTCCCTGAGCCTCTTTATTTCTACCATATCACATCTTCGTTATGATTTGGTTGTTTATTGCCTGTCTCCTTGTACTCAGTTAGAATGAAAGCTCCATCATCTTGCTATGTTCCCAGTGTCTACAACAGTGCCTGGCACCTGAAGGAACCTATCAATGTTTGCTGAAGAGAGCAGTGAGGAGAGAAACTCTCAAGTCAGTAAGAACATGTGAAATGTGTTCAGCCACGTCAAGGCGAGTGCTGATTGTGCTACGTCATGAGGCTGCAGCGGTAGTGAGTGGTACATGAGTGGGAACTTGGAGTGCTCGTGGAGGCAGTAAAGTTCCAGTTCTCACAGGGGACAGGATTGTCTCTGTTAGGGGCTGGTACACTGTTATACTGTCAGGGGCCGACAGTGTCCAGGCAAGTGGGGTATTTGTGGTCAGGCTTCTGGAATGTTAGGACTCAGAGACTTTGAAACAGGACCCTCCCACCTCTGCTCCTGACTGGCTACATACTCTTATCATCTTTGAACTCTGGTTTTCCCACCTGTAAAATGCTGTTATTTTCCACTGTTGCTACAGAGATTGTGCTTGGTTCATGCTCAGTAAATGGCAGCTTTTCTTTTGGGGCGAAAAATCTCATTAATCCTATTAAATTTTAAGCGATGGATTAATTAATCCTATTAATTCAAGCCATGGCATGAGAAGTCCAATTTAATTAAACAGCTATTTAAGTATACTCTTTTTTTTTTTTTGAAGATTTATTTATTTATTTATACAAGCACTGGGTACAGTCAGAAGCGCTGGAGGGTGAGAGAATTCACCAGAGCCAGAGTGGGGAGCAGAGCAGGCAGAAGGACCAAAGTACACTGCTGAGGGGAGCAGCGGGCGGCAGGAGAGGTCCGCGCGCCATGTGGGACCCTCCCCGTGGCCGGGGATCGAACAGGTGCTGCAGAGGCTGCGGGCAGCTTCACAGCCCAGCGCTCAACCACTGCACCACCGGGGGAGGCTCTATTTAAGTATACTCTTAATGATTATCGTAAATACTGTAAGGAGTCCAAAAATGGGTAAGACAGAAAATGTGTAAATGCCAAAAATCTATAAAAGGAGAGAAGAGATGTTATAACACTTACAATAAAGAACATGCTCTTTGTGTCCAAGTCACGGATCTCTCTGAATATGACCTTGTCTCTTTTAAAATGCAGAGTGATAGTTACATTAGAGAGTAGCTGTGAGAAATCTGTGTGATGACTCGGCAAAGTGTGTTGCTGCTGTAGGGCCTGGGAGGTGAGAATCACTCAAATAGGATATCCCTCTCTTACCTTCTTCTCTGGGTAAGAGAAAGAAGATCTTTCCTTGATGTGGTGCTGCCACATGATTATCATACAAAGCAGTTGTGATTAGAGTCCTGTAA